>NC_092717.1:154411383-154647529 GCF_047496885.1 Scyliorhinus torazame
CATCCTCCCTCCCCGGCACGGACCCCCCCATCCTCCCTCCCCGGCACGGACCCCCCCATCCCCCTCCCCGGCACGGACCCCCCCATCCTCCCTCCCCGGCACGCAACCCCACTCCCGGCACTCCCCCGGAGCCCAGCCCACTCTAACCACCCCCCCTGCCGCACACACACACACAAAACCCTACACACACTTCTCCCCCACACATTCAGACTGCGGCCATGCCATCGCCTGCCCAGCGGTCAACCCCCCAGGCCGTCACCCACCTCCACGCTGGTCGGCGTAAACCTTGAGCACAGGTTGACGCCGATGAAAAGGAGGTTTGATTTACGCCGACGTGACCGGTCATCACGTCGACGGGACTTCGGCCCATCCGGAAGGGAGAATATCAGCAGGCCCAAAATCGATTGCCTTGCGCCCACCCGTGCCATTCTCCGACGTCTGCGGTTCCATTGACGCCCCACCGACTTTTCTCCCTTCGGAGACTTCGGCAGGCGGCGGGGGCGGAATTCACGGAGGTCAATGGCCATTCTCCGACCCGCTGGGGGGTCGGAGAATGAGGCCCATGATATAAAATATCTTGGGCGGGATTCTCCACCAGCCGCGCCGAAATCGGGAGAATTGGTTTTGATGCCGAAATCGTGGCGGATGCCAGGTTTACACCAAATCGCAATTCTCCGGTGTCCCGATAGCGGTGTCAATGTGCTTTACTCAGCACGTACACTAAACGCTCTGTTGGGGCCAAAGGGGGGGGGGGGGTGACGGTCGGGGGGGGGGGGGGGTGCATCGAGCTGGGGTGATGACCCCCCACATGACTGGGGCAATCCCCCCCCACAGGACTGAGGCGGTGTCCAGGTACAGACCGCCATTGCTGTGGGTTGCAAGGCAGCCATCTTGCTGTGCACCCCATTGATCACTGTCCACTGCCCATGGTCCTGCAGAGTGCCACCGGCCACGTTGGAGCCCCCGCCCCATCACCCCCACACTCTACCCTCCACCATACCATCCACTCCCAACTAGCCGCCACCCGCCGGTGGGGTGCCTGTCTGGGGCCTATTTCATCCCCTACAGGTGGGCACCAACCGGGGGCCGCAGAGTGTCCCCCTGGCAGCAGGAACGGGTGCCATGGCCAGAGGCCCCCACGGTGCTGGGCACCGACAGAGCCAGGGGTGCGAGGATGGGGAGGGAGGACATGCGGGTAGCCTGGTGGACCTGGTTGGGCACAGGTGTACGCACCATGCTAACATGTTGGCCTTTAACTACCTGCAGACAATGGGTATTAGAATACAACCAGCAATGGTGGCCTTCCTCCTAGTTGCCACAGCCCTGAGGGATGCGCTGAGGCTGTATAGCTGGATCTGCGCGAGGAGGAACAGGAGGCAGCCACTGAGGATGGAGAGCCAACTGCCCAACAGGCGTCAAGTGGGGACCTGTCTGGAATCTCACAGAGCTCGGTTCACAGTAGCATTCGTGCCATCACGGAGGCCCATATGCCCTGTCGGCACAATACATCCATTCCTGTGTGGACCAAGCTCACCACTGCTATCGCCGAGATACCCTGGGTCCAGAGGGTGATCGACAGGATGAATGTCCCCCTATGGCACCTGCAGATGACAGGCTGAAACGGGTTCCAGTCGATGAATGTGCAGCTGGTGCATGATGCGCAGCATGCTCGTCTGCGCCCGATACCCGGGCAGTGTGCACGACTCATTCACCCTGACACAGGGTGGTTCCTGACCTCTACGAGGTGACCCCTATCTTGGGGGTTGCTCCTGGGCAACAGGGGTTATCCGCTGTGGTTGTGGCGGAAGGCCTATCCGGAGGCCACAGACCAATGCAGAAACCCACTGCCACAATGCCCATGCAGTGACCAGAGGCATGATCAAGTGATGCTTTGGCATCCTGAAGATATGATTCACGTGTCTGGACTGATCTGGACGCCCTCCAGTATAGTGCTGGGAAGGTCCTCCACAGTATCGCGCAACAGAGGGGCGAGGTGCTGCAGGAAGAGGATGAACATCAGTTCTCGTCCGACGAGGAGGATGCGAGGGAGGACAAGGATGGGCAGGACATGGGCCCTGGGCAGGCACGGGAGACCACACAACGTGTGTGCCAGGGCCAAAGCACATGAGATGCTCTGATCGTCTCCAGGTTCACCGCCTGGGGCCGGGGGGCGGGGGGGTGGTGGGAATGCAGGCCACCCACCCCCCCCTTCCACCTGCAAACCCCCCCCCCATGATAAATGCCTGCCTCATTATGTGGTGGAGGATCTGGGTTGGCAGTAACAGTGGGTATTATCCATGGGATGGAGGATGACGACAGCCTGCTCTGGGATGAGCTCTGGTGCTCCATATTGTTTGACAACATCTGACTCCTGTCCACGGTAGCATTGAATCCCTGGGGTGCGGAGATGGGGACGGTGGGTTGGGGAGGCGGGGGGGGGGGTTGGAGGGGAAATGGTGGGACACCAGAGCAGTGAGCACTGTCTGAACTGCGGTCCTTGGGGTAAACCCACCCCCAACGTCCGCCCATTCTCCCCACCACAACCCGCTCCCCCCACGTCCAGCCCAGACGAGCCCACCCCTCACACCCTTCTGACAGAGCATCAAGGCAGGTAGTAACATTGTGCTTGGGTGTTCAACGTGAAAACATATATACAGATTCGTGCCCTAGCCCCTATCGCTAAAATGTGCCCTGCACAAACTTAACTGGTGTCTAATTTTATGGCCTTAAGGGCCCTAATGCTATGCCTAGGTGGATCCTCAGATGGTACATTAAGAGTCCACTGTGGCGACAATCTTCTGGGGCGACCGGGCCTGGATGTGCCCGGCTGCTGCTCGAGACCCAGGTGCGTGGTGTTGCCCTGTTCTACCCGCTGCCCATGGACAGGAGGAGAGGAGGCCGAGGTACTGTGGTGCTCCAGCACCTCCCCTGCGGAAGTCACCGGCACAAGCTCCATCACCTCCTCCTCCCTCAGGGTGTCCGTTGGCCCCCGGGCTACTCCATGGGATGGGGGTGCGAACAGAGATAGCCCTTGAGGCTCCCCTGCCACCTGGCACTGCCAGTGCTGACGGCCTGCTGCCGTCTCGACAGGGTCTGCATGCTAACGGCCATGGAGCACAGGGAGTGAACCACCTCCTTCTGGGACTGCGCCACATCACACTGCAACTGTGCCACCACCTTCTGGGTCTGTGCCATATTTGCCAATGACTGAGTCATTTCCCTCCTAAGTCAGCAGATCATGCAAATGTACATGTTCTTTCAAGATTTTCCATGCATACTGCTGCGTTACCAGTGAATCACTGCGTACACAAGTGACAGTCTATTGTCTTGGAAATTAGTGAAGAAACTTGCCAGGTAGTGATGCTCAGTAAAGTGCTCAATTATGTCAAGAATGGCTGGCATAAAGAGTGTGAAGATGAGAAATTGCAGGAGTATTTCACACGTAGAAATGAGCTGTCTCCAATCAAATTTAAGAGTCATTATTCCACCAAGGTTTAGGGAGAGATTGTTAGAGGAACTCTATCAAGAGCACACAGGGATAGCCTGTCTGAAAGTTGCAGCGATGAGCTATTTTTGGCATCCAAAGGTAGATAGAGACATTAAAGAGTAGATAGAGACATTAAAGAGTTTGTGAAAAGTTGTGAAGTGTGCCTTAGAATAAGAAATGAGCCAACCAAGATTCCTTTCATCCCATGGTCACACAAAAGAAAACTGAGAATGAATGGGAGCGGGATGGTGGCACAGTGGTTATGTAGAGGGTGCCATCTCTGCTACTCCACTACTGGGCCGATATCTGGGGTTTGAGTATCTGTGTGTGTCTCTCTCCAGCTGGCACTGAAACTTCAGAGGCCAGGGGATACCGCACTGGGACACCTCCACGGAAGAGAGCACTGAATCAAGCCTGCCGTTTATCCCTAACCGGAAGCCTGAGGCTTATATCACACAGATATCCAGACCCCCACCAATGCCCAGGTGATTCTCTCTCTTGCCGGTGGGGCAACACCCACCCGGTTCCTACTTCGCTGGAGTAGCTTTCCCAAGAGAGAGAATAGGACACTGCTGTTTATTACCTAACCAGCAGCCTGTCCTGAGTGAATCGTTCAAGATGACCCTAGATTCTCGAACCCGGAATTAAGGTGAGGAATATCTTAACAATGACTTGGTCAGAGATCGCTGGTGAGAGATTGAAGAATTTAAACAACTCCAATTATCAGCAAATCAAGGTTTATTGCAAAACCCAGGTCAAAATCATCAAACAGAAGAAATTATAATAAAATCTTAAACTCTAACACAAACTAAGTCTATTCAGAAAGTACTATAACGGACACAACGTAAAATCTTATTGTTACACAGTTTTAGCAATGACACAGAACACAAATCAAGTCCCCTTCCCCAAAGCCTCAACCACTATCAAGGTCAAGGGAGTTTCGCAAGCTGCTGCAGGGTACTTACAGTCACAGGCTGCAGGAGGTCAAGTCAAAGGTGGAGAGGTCAAGCCAAGAGACCCTCAATCGAAACACAGCCCCTTTTATATCCGTTTTACCTGGCCTTTTCCTGTGTTCGGCCAGCCCCCTTTGCATTGAATTGGTAAGGTTTAAAGTTCCCGCTGTACCCGCCCCCTTTGAGCCGGTCAGAGCTGTCGACTTCCGGGTTTTCCTCCCCCTTTGCGTTGTATCGGTCCAAGTTTAAAGTTCCCGCTGGTCCCGCCCCCTTTGATCCGGTCAGAGCTGTCGACTTCCGGGTTTTCCTCCCCCTTTGCGTTGTATCGGTCCAAGTTTAAAGTTCCCGCTGGTCCCGCCCCCTTTGATCCGGTCAGAGCTGTTCGCTTCCGGGTTCTCCTCGCAGGTCCGCTCCTTCCAGCCAGGCAGACCTGCCGCGATTTGAATTTGGCGCCGACTCCGCCCCCCTCCACCCAGTGAGTTCCTGCCGGTGGCTTCTGTCAGGATTGGAGTACCTCTCCCAGGTCCGCCTCCAACTTGGTTTTTTCTACCGTTTATCTTCAAGGGGCTTTTCCAGCGCAATATACTGAGCCCAGACAGTCTGCTTTTTGGGATAACAAGGTTAAGCTCTCTTGTGAAGATTTTCAAAGTCTTCCAGCTGCTCTGGAGATGGCTGCTATTCTCACCTTGCTATGTTGATGGGGTGTTAATTGGATTCTGCTCTGGTGGAGGCCAAGTCATTTACATCTGCATGGGGCTATGACCATCCCATTGTCCTGCTTGCAGGCAGGCCCCTTACAGCATTACCATGCCCCTTTGTCTCTGTGTTTACTCTTATCTAGTTGTCTGGCTCCTTCTTCCTTGTAGCTCCTGGGGGGGGGGGGGTTGTAAATACCTATGCCCCTACTCAGCTCAGCGGACCAAGCCTGCTGGGAAATTTGGTTACGTTCCCTTGGCTGAAAAGTGTCCAGTTTACAGTCTCTGGGTTTTATCCTTGGGCAGTCCAAAAAGGGCCGAATTGCCCGAAAACCTTACAGATGCCCCTTCGATACGTCCCTACCTGCTTGGACCGTATCGACACAGGTGAAGGGCAATCATTTCCTTTTGTGTGGACCGTAGGCCCCCCCTCAACAACATGCGAAACTACAAGTCCCAAGACAGTTCCCTTAATCTAGGCTACCCCTAACTTCATTGAAAGGGAAAGACAAGACCATACTTAATTCAAACACACAGTAACATACACACATTTCACCGGAACCCCAAACGTAAGGGTCCCTGTACATATATCACAATCAAATAACTGAAACCCGCGAATCCATACAACTATTTACATTTGAATCTCTTTATTTCACTAAGGATCCTCTTTTCTGGGCTGCACTTCGCTTCTTCCCGTTGAAGGCTCTTCATTTTTCCTCCGTCGTCGATACCTGCAGCTGAGAGGTTCAGTCCAACTGAGGCGACAGCATAATGTACCCCCTGGTACAACATTTTCTTTGTGGGGACAAACACTAAACCATTCTCAGGCCCCCCTGGTGGTGATCGGACAGTTGTGAGGGTCGATTGGTTGGGCTGTGGGCAGGGGTCGCTTTACCTGAACCAGCAGTTCGGTAGCTTTTACAGTCATCCCTTCCCTGGGCGTTACACATCCCACCCAGTGCGGTCAATTCATCCCGTTCCCTGGGTTCTGCCATCACCTTACAAAAGTGATCGATGCCCCTTGTGGACATGCCTTGGTAGACCCCCATAAACACAAATAAATGCCCTGGTCAGAAGCCCACCACTTATCCCAGCAAACGGTGATCCTACCCGGTGACCCCGTGATGGTCCGGTAGGTGTTGTTGTCCAGGCGTTCCCAGTCCGAGGACCGATCCCTCATGTCCAGCCTCAGCTTCCTGAGCCACCACCATCTCCCCAAAGGAACGTCCCCCTCACAGGTTAAATACACCCGCCTGCCCTCAGTCACCCTAACCCGGTCAGTCGCCACCTGTATCTCCTCGCAGAGTACAGAGGCCTCTCCATAGGTGAAGCTCTGGTGGCTGGAGTACCTGGTCGAGTTCGACCCCAGCCACCCAGGCCACCTCCCCAGGTGTGAGTAGGGGGTCTGCTCTGTGGCCACCTGGTCTCCCTGTCCGGTAGTGACAAGAGGGGCTCTGCCGCCAGAGCACCCATAGACGAAGGACTCTTCTGTCTCGCCTCTGCGGAGTTCTCCCGGTCCCACCATCGCCAAGATCATCAGCAAGCTCCACATCGTCGGGTGCCCCATCTGTAAAAGAGACAAAACACATCCTTGCCTCTACAGAACTACCTACCTTAAAGTGCATGGCTTCTATCCAGCGCAGTAGCAGCTCCCGCTTTGAAGTTGGGAAAATTGACATGAAATTGCCGCAGCCTGTCTGTGGTTCTGTGTCCACAGCCCGGCTCCATCAGGGTCCTAGTGCCTGCTGCTCAATCATTATATCACTGCACTATGCGCTTCTGTGATCCCACGATCCTAAATAACCCACACACCACTAAACATTAATTAGAACTAACAGGGGAAAATGATATATACAATGCCACCCGTCTCCGGGTGGCCAAATTAAAACTGGACCCCGCTATACTGGGGCTGTTCATCTGTTTGGACCAACGGCTCGGGCCAGACCGTCCCCTCCCGGGGGTTCGGGCTGCCCCTTGCCTCTCCTTCCCCAACAGGGTTCGGGGATCCCTCAGCGCTCCCTTCTACTCGGGCCCCCTTACTGCGGGACCGGGTTCTAGGGAGGTGTGATGGGGACCATCTTACAGGGGGCTTGGAGACCCGATTGCTCCTTCGTCCCCTGGATGGTTCCCACGCCCAAGGTGATACCTCCCTCTCCTCTGCCTCCCTAGCCTCTATACTAAGGCAGGCCACCTGACCCACAGGTAAGGGCTTGGGAATCGTTACTGTCCCTGGGCTGGGTGCTTGCAGCACTGTCGATTTCTTTGGGACTGCCCCTTCGGGACAGCACCTTGTCACCGGTTGTGTGACCGTGGAGTCAGGGACCTCCCCCACCGTCATTAATTCTACGGGGGGTTTCTCCACTACCACCCCCAGTCTTCCCCCCACCTTGCTCTTTCTTGCCCTTATGGGGTGGAACAATTTAAATTGACTGGTGTGGCGTTCGCATGGGTCCCACCTTCAGGGATTTAAACTGCAAATAGCCGCTGAGGAAGCCTCCAGAATGGGACCCTGCCCCTGGACCGGACCAGGGTCTGGGGCTAGAACTACCCCTGTGCTCCCTTTTTCCTGAGGCTGCTCCCTGGGTAGTCATACGGGTTCTTGTGGTGTGGGTGCGGGCAGGCCCTGGCCCGTTGCCATTGCCACCTGTCCCGACCCAGCTACTAGGCTCTGCAAAAAGGCTAAAAGTATTTTTAATTCGATGGTTTCCGGGGCAGCTGCTCCTGCCGCCGGGGTCTGACTCTCTACTGCGGGAGCCCTCTCCTCCTTGCTAGGGTTCTCACACTCCCTCTTGAAATGCCCGGCCTTACCACACCCGTAGCATACCGGTCTCTTGTCGGAGGTCCGGGTGCCCTCATGCTTCCACTCTCTCTTAGGGGGTGCTGGCGCGATTTCATGCACCTTACCCTTAAGGGGCTTTTCCTCACTCCTCTCCCCATTGCGATATGCGAGGGTGAGTTTCCTAAGGACCTCTGCCTCATTAAGGTCCGGGGTCTGCGGGTCGAACCAGTGTTCGGCTTTTGCCCTAACGTTAGGGAGACAGTTGGCTACTAGGGTCTTTAGCCAGTGGGCTGTTCTCTCCCCTAAATTCTGTCTATCCGCGGGGACCCCGCACGCCTCCACATAGACAATCCACAGCCTGTCTGCGAACATAGTGGGAGATTCCCCTGGTTGCTGCTTGGTTTCCCCCACCCTCATGAAAGGGCTCCCCAGATTCAAACCCATTGCCTCCAGCACAGCAGTCTGTGCTGCCGCCCATGTGTCAGGTTGTCCCCCATTCCCGGAGATCACTGCCCTGCATAGCTGTGCATCTAGGGTCATCGGGAGCATCCTTACTTGCTCCCCCTCGTCGCAGTCATTAATGCTGTCTGCCTGCTCCACCTCCATAAAATGAAGCGACGGATCCCCTTTTGGAGTTAGCCTGGGAACGTGGGCCACCATCCCCCTGAGCGCGGATGCCCCATGAGGAATGATAATGTCGCCCTCAACCGGTCCCCTATTCGCCAGCCCCGCCGGGGGACCATACCTTCTCTGCCTGACAGGGCACATCTGCCCTACCTGGGGTTCCTGCTCCTCCGCCTCCCCGGTGTCCAGCTCTCCTGCCCCGTTGGGTAGCCCCCCTGTCCCCGGGCTAACTACCCATATAGGAGACGCCGCTATCTGGGGATACACCACTGACCCCCCTTGGACCTGCCCCTGACCGGGCGGTCCAAACCCTACCTGCTGACCCGGCCCCATCACCGGCACCCCAGGCAGCGGTCTGTCCCCATCCCATGGGGACCCACATACGAAACCAGGCGGACACGCCGCCAGCTGGGGGTACCCTGCCGACCCCACTTGGACTTGCCCCTGAACGTGCAGTCCGATCCCCCCCTGCCGACTCGGACACAATCCCGGCGCCTCAGGAGGCGGTCTATTCCCCTTAGCCTTTGGGGAATCATCCGCTGCGAGGAGCGCCTTGCCCCTTGGGAACCCCCCTGGACCTACCAGGTGTACCTGTCCCCTGACCTTGGACAAGGTCTCCTCCAACTCTGTTATCCGTGCCTGGCACGGCCCGTGAGCACAGTCCCCTACTTCCTCGCGAGCCACTCGGTACGCTGCCTAGATGTCTCGGAACTTCCCCTCCAGCTTCCTACACTGCTCTGTACTCCGAGCATAGAGTTCCTGGAGCCTCCATTCCTTTGTCTTACCCTCCACTATCTGGCAGTGGAGATATTCCTTCTCGCACCGGTTAGACTCGCTTTCCTGTCGGCTGTCCTGTTTCCTTTCTGCCAATTCCTCCCGCAGTCGTTCCGCTGCGCTAGCGCTGTCCCCTGCGCTGGCCCTAACTTCTCCCAACTCCTGCTCTAATTCTTCGACCCTTCGCTCTGTTTTGGCTACCTGCTGGGACAAGCAGACCAGCCAAACTGCCTTCTCCAAGTGCCTTTTGTGTGCCTTACTTTCTGTCCATGCGGCCGCCGCCATTACGGGTCGCTCCGCATTGATTAGTTCTGAGACCCAAGGTTTGGTGAGGTTGACCTTTTGCCACATATACGAGGAGATTCTCTCCTCCATTTTACTTCGTTCCCTCACCCCCTCTGCCAAGTCACATACTCCAAACCACCGGGCTCCTGCCGCGGTCGCCATTGTAGAGGGTGCCATCTCTGCTACTCCACTACTGGGCCGATATCTGGGGTTTGAGTATCTGTGCGTGTCTCTCTCCAGCTGGCACTGAAACTTCAGAGGCCAGGGGATGCCGCACTGGGACACCTCCACGGAAGAGAGCACTGAATCAAGCCTGCCGTTTATCCCTAACCGGAAGCCTGAGGCTTATATCACACAGATATCCAGACCCCCACCAATGCCCAGGTGATTCTCTCTCTTGCCGGTGGGGCAACACCCACCCGGTTCCTACTTCGCTGGAGTAGCTTTCCCAAGAGAGAGAATAGGACACTGCTGTTTATTACCTAACCAGCAGCCTGTCCTGAGTGAATCGTTCAAGATGACCCTAGATTCTCGAACCCGGAATTAAGGTGAGGAATATCTTAACAATGACTTGGTCAGAGATCGCTGGTGAGAGATTGAAGAATTTAAACAACTCCAATTATCAGCAAATCAAGGTTTATTGCAAAACCCAGGTCAAAATCATCAAACAGAAGAAATTATAATAAAATCTTAAACTCTAACACAAACTAAGTCTATTCAGAAAGTACTATAACGGACACAACGTAAAATCTTATTGTTACACAGTTTTAGCAATGACACAGAACACAAATCAAGTCCCCTTCCCCAAAGCCTCAACCACTATCAAGGCCAAGGGAGTTTCGCAAGCTGCTGCAGGGTACTTACAGTCACAGGCTGCAGGAGGTCAAGTCAAAGGTGGAGAGGTCAAGCCAAGAGACCCTCAATCGAAACACAGCCCCTTTTATATCCGTTTTACCTGGCCTTTTCCTGTGTTCGGCCAGCCCCCTTTGCATTGAATTGGTAAGGTTTAAAGTTCCCGCTGGTCCCGCCCCCTTTGAGCCGGTCAGAGCTGTCGACTTCCGGGTTTTCCTCCCCCTTTGCGTTGTATCGGTCCAAGTTTAAAGTTCCCGCTGGTCCCGCCCCCTTTGATCCGGTCAGAGCTGTCGACTTCCGGGTTTTCCTCCCCCTTTGCGTTGTATCGGTCCAAGTTTAAAGTTCCCGCTGGTCCCGCCCCCTTTGATCCGGTCAGAGCTGTTCGCTTCCGGGTTCTCCTCGCAGGTCCGCTCCTTCCAGCCAGGCAGACCTGCCGCGATTTGAATTTGGCGCCGACTCCGCCCCCCTCCACCCAGTGAGTTCCTGCCGGTGGCTTCTGTCAGGATTGGAGTACCTCCCCCAGGTCCGCCTCCAACTTGGTTTTTTCTACCGTTTATCTTCAAGGGGCTTTTCCAGCGCAATATACTGAGCCCAGACAGTCTGCTTTTTGGGATAACAAGGTTAAGCTCTCTTGTGAAGATTTTCAAAGTCTTCCAGCTGCTCCGGAGATGGCTGCTATTCTCACCTTGCTATGTTGATGGGGTGTTAATTGGATTCTGCTCTGGTGGAGGCCAAGTCATTTACATCTGCATGGGGCTATGACCATCCCATTGTCCTGCTTGCAGGCAGGCCCCTTACAGCATTACCATGCCCCTTTGTCTCTGTGTTTACTCTTATCTAGTTGTCTGGCTCCTTCTTCCTTGTAGCTCCTGGGGGGGGGGGGTTGTAAATACCTATGCCCCTACTCAGCTCAGCGGACCAAGCCTGCTGGGAAATTTGGTTACGTTCCCTTGGCTGAAAAGTGTCCAGTTTACAGTCTCTGGGTTTTATCCTTGGGCAGTCCAAAAAGGGCCGAATTGCCCGAAAACCTTACAGTTAGCACTGTTGCCTCACAAGGCCAGGGAGAGAGATTCAATTCTGGCTTTGGGTGATTGTATGGAGTTAGTATATTCGCCCCGTGTCTGCGTGGGTTTCCTCCGGGTGCTCCGGTTTCCTCCCACAGCCAAATATGTGCAGGTTAGGACGATTGGCCATGCTCAAATTGCCCCTTAGTGTCCAAAGATGTGCAGGTTAGGTGGGGTTATGTGTATAGAGCGGGGAGTGGGCCACTCCCTAGGGAAGTGCTCTGTCAAAGGGTCAGTGAAGACTCGATTGGCCAAAAGGCCTCCTTCTGCACTGTAGGAATTCTCTGGTTCGATGTTGATGTCTTTGTAGTGGAAGGGAAAGAGTACCTTGTCAATAGCCATAGCAAGTGGATAAATGTTGAGTTGATGCTCAATCCCATAAGTGCCAAAGCTATTTAAGACTTTGCGAAATTAGTTCGCAATTTATGTGATGTTGGTCCACAGTTTACATCAGAAGAGTTTAGAATATAAGAATGGAATCAAACACACATTAAAATCTCTGGGCTGGAGAGGAACTTACAGTAGGAGGGGGAGAATCTTGTTGTCGTGGTCCATGTAGGCCCTAATGATATAGGTAGAATGAGGAAAGATGGTCTGCATAAAGTGTTTGAGGCGTTAGGCACTAAATTAAACAATAGATGACCTCTCTGGATTATCACCTAAATTAGTACAGTGTACATAAAATTAGAGAAGTGAATACTTGGCTCAAAAAGTGTTGTGGGAGAAGTGGGTTTCAGTTCGTCAGGCACTGGCATCAGCTTGGGAAAGTGAGGGCTGTACGGTCTACATCTGAACAATGCTGGGACCAGTGGGTTATTGCAAACCGCATAACTAGGAAGTAGAGAGAGCTTTAAACAAAATAGAGAGAGGGGTGTGGTTCTGGAGAGGTGGGTGTGGGTGTGGGGGGGGGGGAATACATGGGTTTACAAAGCAAAATGATATGGCAGCATTGCAAGGCAGCTATTTAGGTCATGATACCCAGAGTACAAACATAAAAAAGAGCAGGAAATAGGGTCAAAAGGGGGAAAATGATTTAAATAAAGGCAAAATTAATAGTTCTTTATTTAACTGCATGTAGCATTTGGCACAGAATAAATGAATTAATGGCACAAATTGAGGTTAGTGGGTATGATCTTATAGCTATTACAACAACCTGGGGTGGAATTGTTCCAAAAAAAGTGGCATTTCTGGTGTGAAATTGGTACGATTCCTGCCGGTCGCAGCACCGCGATCCGGATCGTAACCTTTAGGTACTTGGAGAAAAAAATGATTCCCCACATGAAAAATGCTACGTCTGAGGTGCAAAGCATCTGATTCACCTGCTCCAGGATCATGTGAGCACTTCATCCAAGGGGGCACTACACTTAAACAACTCCACAGCACTCACTCTCATTCAACCAAGCAAGATGGCAGCTAGAAGACCGGCTCCCAGATTCTCAGGGGGGCCCTCACTCGATTACTTAATGCTGTGGTGGAGAGGCTGGCCACAATCTACCTAAGTGTTGGCAAGAGGCCCCACAGCAAGGCCACCAACCCTGCCTGGGACACAGTGACTGCTCTGGTCAGTGGCAGCAACCTGACCAAAAGGACGGGGATTCAATGCAAAAAAAAAAAGATGAATGAGCTCCTGCAAGGGTAAATACGCCCTGTTTCCCCTTGGCATTCGACCCTTCTGTTACCCCCGAAATGTCACCGTGAACCCACATGGCACCACTTTGCAAGTGCCCAGCACTTGATCGCCCAGCATTATCTTCAAACCACCTGGCACTCAGCAGAACCTCCTGCCTCCTTAGGCGCAGGACCCACACATGCCAGTTGTCTTCGACGTCCAACCCACCAGGCAGCTGGCGCGAAATATCCCCTTTTGTGTTCCTGCAGGAGAAAATAACCCATAGCCATCGAGAGAGAGAGAAAACGGGCAGCGAGATGCCAGATTTAATGTCATTGCTGAGGCTGTTGCTGAAAGGAAAGAGCAACTTTAATGGCCGGGCAACCTCAAAGAGAGGTAAGTGGGGTTGGAAAAACATCAGGGCCAGGCAGACAAGCCCAGCCCAATATGTGCAGGGGGCGGAGGGGTCTCAGTGCACAGACAGCTATTGCCAAAGCGCAGCCCTCCAGGAGCCAGTGGGGGCCCAAAAAGGCAGGCTGCCCCTCACGCACAGAGTCTGTAGAAAGACCACCAAGTTTCACAGGACAGTCTCCGCATGTGGTGGCAATGCAGGTATGGTTGAAAGTATCACTTAGCTTGCGGCAGGAAACCAATATGTCAACACAGCCCAGACTCCCACATAACAAATGTGGATTTTCCTCAAACAGCCTCTCCCAAATAACAGCCTCCCAGTCCTGCCTAATCTGGTTGTAGTTCGCCTTCCCCCAATTTAGCACCTTAACGCGAGGTCAACACTCGTCCTTTTCCATGAGTATCCAAATTGTGGTCACTGTTCGCTACATGTTCTCCCACTGTAACTTTGATGACCTGGCCGGGCTCATTCCCTAGTACTAGGTCCAATATAGCCCCCTCTCCAGTCGGACTATCCACATATTTTTCAAAAAAACCTTCTTGGACACACTTAACAAATTCCTTACCATCCGGACCACTAGCCCCAAGAGATTTCCAGTCAATATGAGGAAAATTAAAGTCTCCTACTGCAACAACCCTATTATTTTTACTTTTTTCAAGAATCTGCTTACATTTCTGTTCTTCAACTTCCCGTGGGCTGTTGGGAGGCCTGTAGTTAACCCCCATCATAGTGACTGCCCCCTTCCTGTTTGGGAGCTGTATCCACAGTGCCTCGTTACTTAATTTTTCCATGGTATCCTCCCTCTGTACAGCTGTAATATGTTCCCTAACCAGTATTGCAACTCCCCCACCTCTTTTACCTTCCTCCCTGTCTCGCCGAAAACACCTCTATCCTGGAATATTTAGCTGTCTGTCCTGTCCCTTTTTTAACCAAGGCTCCATTACAGTAAACCACATCCAAGTTCCGCACGTGAATCAGGGCTTTAGGTTAATCTGTCTTACCTGTTATGCTCCGTGCATTGAAGCAGATACACTCCAGACCGCCACTCCCACTGAGTTCGACCTCCCCCAGCCTACCCTTCCTCGTAGCCAGCCTGACCCTGGTACTGATGTGTTAGGCAGGTAAGTTCGATGTGGACTGCACTCGATGCACGGAAGCTAGAAACAGACTTCTAAAACTGGAGAAGATCCAACACTGTTTTATTCAACGATAGAACTGATATACATATTCAGCTGTGGATCGACACTATACTGAAGTGACTGGAGACCTTGTATTAGCCTGACCAGACTTACTAGGTGTTTGCAGTTGCTAGCCTGTGGACTCTGACTGTCTCAGTGGCTGGGTCCCGAGAGAGTGGGAAACCTAGTGCCCTCTGGCTTTATAGTGGTAGTGTCCTGTCTGGTGATTGGCTGCACTGTGTTGTGTGCTTACTGGTCATCATGTGTGTCAATCACGGCCTGTCTGCATCTCATTATATACATGAGTGGATATTATGACAGGTACCATGCTTATCCCCAGTCTCTACACTTGCTGACTTACTGTCCTGATTCCCACCCCCCCCTGCCAAATTAGTTTGTGATGGTTTTAAAGTCACTATCTATTCAGTACTGTGTACAGAGCAGTACCCTCTGCCTTTAATTGATTATTTATTTGCTGTGTTGGCTGGAGGCCAGTATTTTAGTAAAGTTGACCTAAGTCAAGTTTATCTCCAGATAAATGCGGATCCAGATTCACAACAATTTTTGATAATCGTGACACACAAAGGGCTATTCAGATATACAAGACTCCATTTGGCATCACACCCACACCAGCGTTGTTCTAATGTGCCATGGATCAAATTCTAAGTGGACTAGAAGGAGACCAGTGCTACTTAGATGAGTACGAAAAGATAAATGTGAATTTTTCAAATTTTCTATTTGATACCTGAGGCATGTTATAGATGCAGAGGGACTACAAAAATTGCATTCAAAACTAAAAGCCATAACTGAGGCACCTGCATCTCAAAAGATAAATCAACTTTGATCGCTTTTGGATTTATTCAACTATTTTGGAAGGTTTGTCCCGAATAGCAACTTTTCTCAAGCCTTTGCACAATTTATTGTGTCAACACAGGAAATGGGTGGATCAGTGCGAGAAGGCCTTCATACGAGCTAAAGATGCATAATTAGTCAGAAATCCTGATGTACTTTGATCTGACGTTACCAATGCAACTGGCTTGCGACACATTACCTTATGGGGTGGGAGCTGTGGTTTCTCACACAATGAAATGAAAATCGCTTATTGTCACGAGTAGGCTTCAATGAAGTTACTGTGAAAAGCCCCTAGTCACCACATTCCAGTGCCTGTTCAGGGAGGCTGGTACAGGAATTGAACCGTGCTGCTGGCCTGCCTTGGTCTGCTTTAAAAGCCAGCGATTTAGCCCAGTGAGCTAAACCAGCCACTGAATGTCCCATGGTGAAGAGAAACCAACAGTGTTTACATCAAAATCCTTGCATAAAGCAGGAATGAACTATGCACAGTTAGACAAGGAAGGTCTAGGCATCATTTTTAGAATCAAACATTTTTACCAATATCCATATAGGGGACCTCTGACAACGATACTTAAGTTGCACACCGGTATTCCATCTCTAGCAGTGAGATGGGCATTGTTGCTGTCAGCACATACATACACGATACAATTTTGTCAATCAAATCTTCATGGGAGCGCTAATAGACTCTCTAGATTACCTTTACCTAATGACTCATCAATGAAGAGTTCAAGTGGTACTATTTTCTATTTCAAAGAAGCTAATGACATTCCTGTAACCGCAGGACAAGTGAAGAAGGATATCAGAAATAATTCACTACTGTCAGAAGTTATGGACATGGTACTTCATGGCAAAACCGTGGGTACAAATCCAGAATTGAAGCCGTATGCTACCAGAAGACTCAAACTATCTGTACAGGTTGATTGACTCCTCTGGGAAATGAGGGTCATTATTCCACCATTGTTAAGGAAACGTGTGCCAAACCAACTTCATGAAGGTCATTTTGAGATAGTAAGGATCAAGAAGATAGCCAGAAGCTATTTTTGGTGAGCAAGGCGCAATAACAAAATCAAGGTGAAGGTGTTCGGCTTCTGCAAAGGTTCAAAACTTGCCATCACTAGTGCCATTACACCCATAGGAATAACCAGAAGGGCCATGGCAAAGAGTTCATATAGATTATGCCGGTTCATTCGAAGGGCGTATGTTTTTCATTGTGGCAGATACGTACTCAAAATGGTCTGAAGCCGCCATTATGAAGACAATTAAAAGACTGGGTAAGAGTTTTGCAAGATTCTGTTACCCTGAAAAACTTGTTGGCAACAATGGGCCACAGTTCATTTCACAAGAATTCACAAATTATCTGAAGGAGAATGGACTCCAACAGATATGATTCGATCCTTATCATCTTGCCACAAATGGGCTGGCTGAAAGGTTTGTCAGACAATGAAACATTCATTGAAGGTGACTCGTGAGCAAGGATCATTGTCAAAATAACTGAGCCACTTACTGATGACATGACATTCCATGATGAATACAGCACATTCGACAAGCCAATGTTTTCTGACATTATTCATGATAAAACATCAGTTACACGGGGTGTTTGATCTGCTGAAGCCTGCTAAGACAATAGAAATTGTTGAGAGGAAAAAATAAAGTCAGGTTTTGAGATATGAGAGCAGGACTAAACGCCAAGGGCGGTTTGCTCCATTGCTGAGACTAAGTGTTGACACCAACGGAGAATCCGTTGACTTTTATGACAGAAAAACTGGCGCCACACCTGGACCGATTCTGCTACCATTGAGGGGCTAGCACTGGTGCCACATTGAACACCATCAATTCCACTGAATAATGGTGCGGGATAAGCCGGGTCCGTGATCGACAATCCCGACACTCCCCACACACACTTATCCAAGCCAAAAAAACGGCACTGGTTGTGCTGGAGTCTGCCCATGGGTCACCTGAGGCCAGAGGCACTCAGGGGGATGAACTGGGGGACACCTATATGACCCGTGGTACCAGGTTCAAAGTGGGTTGTTAGCGGTGTGCGCAGCTGCATGGCTGCCTTGCCGGCTGTGGCAATGGTGTTCCGTGCCCGTCCAACCTGACTCCACAGCCCACCTCATGGCCACCCCCATTACTTCCCCCAGCCCTGGCAGAAGCCCCAGCCAGTGGCACAAATGTCAGCAAGCTGTGCGGGAATCGCGCCGCGCCAGTTGGCGGGCCCCCCCCCCCCCCAGCAATTCTCCGGCCCGGATGGGCCGAAGTCCCGCTGCTAGAATGCCTGTCCCGCCGGCGTGGATTAAACCACCTCTCCTACCAGCGGGACAAGGCGGCGCAGGCGGGCTCCGGGGTCCTGGGGGGGGGGGCGCGGGGTGATCTGGCCCCAGGAGGGGCCCCCACCGTGGCCTGGCCCGTGATCGGGGACCACCGATTCGCGGGCAGGCCTGTGCCATGGGGGCACTCTTTTCCTTCCGCCTTCGCCACGGTCTCCACCATGGCAGAGGCGGAAGAGACCCCTCCACTGCGCATGCACGGGGATGCCGTGAGCGGCCGCTGACGCTCCCGCGCATGCGCCGCCCGGCAAAGTCATTTCCGCGCCAGCTGGCGGGGCACCAAAGGCCTTTCCCACCAGCTGGCAGGGCGGAAATCAGTCCGGCCCCTCAAGGTTAGGGCTCGGCCGCTCAAGATGCGGAGGATTCCGCACCTTTGGGGCGGCGCGATGCCGGACGGATTCGCTCCGTTTTTGGCGCCGGTCAGCGGACATCGCGCCGATTGCGGAGAATTTCACCCCAGATGCCTGAAGTTCAGCGACAACCACACAGAAATCAATCTCCTCCGAAATGTCGGACTTATTAATAGTTGTGTTTATTAATTGTTCATACTGTTAATTTTTATTGTTAACTTTATATTGTGTTCCATTGTAGGAACCTCTAATGTAATGGGGGGAGGAAAGTGATCCCTATTCAGGTTTGTTCCTATTTGGAACAAGATCACTTTCACAGTCTGATAATATGGGGCGGGGCGGGTTTTGGCGGGGGTGGAAATCGCGCTGCGCCAGTCGGCGGCCGCTGGCAGCAGCCACCCCGGCGATTTTCCGCCCCATGGTGGGCCGAGCGGCCGCCTGTTTTCAGCCGGTCCCGCCGCTGTAAATCAAACCAGGTCCGTACCAGCGGGACCTGGTTCTGCGGGCAGCCTGCAGAGTCCTCAGGGGGGCGCGGGGAATCTGGCCCCGGGAGGGGGTGCCCCCACGGTGACATGGCCCGCGATCGGGACCCACCAATCCATGGGCGGGCCTGTGCCATGGGGGCACTCTTTCCCTGCCCGCCAGCTGCTGTCGACCTCCGCCATGGCCGGCGCATGCGCCAAACTCGCACCGGTCAGCGGCGGCCCTTCGCCACCGGTTAGCACAGCGCCAAGCCCTTTGTGGCCAGCTGGCACGGTGCCGGCCTAGCCCCTGAAGGTGCGGAGGATTCCATACCTTCCGGGCGGCCCGATGTCGGAGTGGTTCACGCCACTCCTCGGCGCCAGTACGACCCACCCCGCCGGGTAGAGGAGAATTCCGCCCATGGTGTTTGATGAAATCATCAGCCATTTGCACAGGCAGACAGGCAGTCTATCCTAACGGCCTGTGGAGTAAACACCTTTCCAATAATACTCGTTTGTTTGTACCATTGTGGTCTGTATAAATACCACATGGTATTTCTAGCTATTTATCTATGCCACTCTATCGTGACCAGGCAAAACAAGTTACACCTCCTGCTCTCTGCTTTTCAAATAATCTTGAGGATATTTAGTTTTAGTTTTCTTCTTTCATCTTATAACCCAGAACACTCCATATTTCTTACAGTTTGTATTAAGTTGCATTTATATCTATCCTGACCTTTAAAAAGACTCCTTCAAACTCGTTCTCTATTGACATGATTTTTTCTCTTTTTGGCTCTTTTATCTTTCATGTATTTGAATTATTCATCAATTTCCTTCCAGCACATTTTGAATTGGTTCCAGTGGGGGAACCACAGTTGAATCTTGTTTTCTCGGGTGGCACTACCAGAAACTGACGTTTGTACATGCAATCAGCAACTCCACCAAACTGTTTAACTTGGGCTGTATTCATGTACCAGCTATCTTTCCACTGCTTATTCTAAAATGATTCCAATGCAGTTCTCTGTAAGAAAAAGAATTGCCCCAGGGCCCGGTTAATCAAAGGCATATTACACAAAGGCTGTCATAGATGGTCAGTTCTTTACCGTCAATGAATCGTGTTTGGTTTTACAACAAGCTAACAGGGAATGATTTATCTCTTAAATCTGACCAGGGCTTTGCAGAAGTTACTTTAAGCTGCATCCAATGTTCAGCTTCCAATTGGTTAGTAATAACCGTTTTGTTGAAAGCATTTTGTCCTGAAAATATTTTGAGATGCAATTCAGTTATTATTTTTTTAAAGATATTTTTATTAGAGGTTGATAATATTTTACAAGTAACGCAACAAAAGTTTCAAAGCACAACTGGTACAATACAGATCAAATATTTCTGCAAATGTAAGAGCTAAGCAAAGCAGGATAAATTCAGGTCAACAGCCCCTAAAAACTAATGCCTCCATGTTTACATCGGATCAAACACAAAAATTGGGGTGATAGAGGATAAGGCCATATAAACATGATTATAAACATGATAGGATAACATATCAAGATGCACACCGAAATGTATAGCGAGATCACGACTTGCAATATGATTCATGGGAAACCTTGTTGGAGCAATTCAGACAAAGCGGAGCCTATAAATCTGAGATAGGCGTTCCATACTTTACAGAATCTATCAGATTTAGAATGGATCACAAACATCAGGAATTCCACAGGGATATATTATTTAATCCAGTTTTGAATCAAAGGATACTTGTCACTGATCCAGGAGTAGAGGATACTTTCACGAGCGACAAAGGTTAGGACGTTGTAGACTTTTTTCATTAACGTAAACAATTCTCCTGTCTGGAAGTTCCAGAATTAGGAACAAATGATCAAATTCTAAGGCCCTGACAAATATTCTCCTCAGCTCCATAACCCCACTAGACCAATAGGATTGAATATTGATTCAGATTCATACCCAGTGTATATAATCACCCTATACTACCTATGGCACTTTAGGCACATCGGGGATATAGCAAGATCAAACCTGCGTCTCAGACCCAGTGTGATATGCAAGTTGTACAGTTTCTTGAACTGGGTGCCCATTCTGTTGCATACCAAAATGTTATTGGCATAATCCCATATAGTACCCCATGTCTCCTCATCACTATTAGTTGCCAAGTCTCTTTCCCAAGACTGCAAGATACCCAATGTACTCACACAGGATCTTGAACATAAGGCATCATAGAACTTGATCATTATCTGTTTAGGCTCCGCCGAAATCAGGATTTGTTCGATCGGGAAATAGAAGAGTCAAGATGCTAAGTTGTCATGTTAAGGATAAAGCCTTGAATTGCAAATACTTAAAGGACTGGTTCAGAATGTAAGATTGTTGGCATAGCTGCTTAAAGGAAATACCGCTGAACATATCTCCCAGCCTACAAATGCCTCTATCGCTCCAAATATTGAATCCATGGTCCATAAGACTTGCTGGGAAGTCCGGGTTGCCCTGAATGGGAGAGAGAGATTAAGTCAGTTTAGGTCTCCCTTCTAATTGACGGACTGTCCTCCATGCTTGAAGAGTATTAATAATAATAGGATTTTCACACCTAGCAGAACCCAATTTAAAGTCGCTGTAAAATAACAAGACCTGCAAAGGGTAAGCCGACTGGTCTACTTCAATATGGAGCCACATGGAGGCGGGGTCCTTTCTAACCCCATCCGTTATAAACCTAAAATGAGAGGCTAATTGGTGCAATCTAATATTTGGGACCCACAAAACCCCCCTTAGAACCTGGGGGCTGCAACTTGGAGAACTATAGGCTTCTTTTTGTTCCATATGAATGAGCTGATCACTCCATTGATTTCCTTTCAGACTCTAGCAGACAATAAGTTTGGTAATATCTGCAAGGGATACAGCAGTCTAAGTAAAACAATCACCTTAATCAAATCAATCCTACCCAGCCATGATATTGGGAGCGAGTCAGGTCCCACCGAATAGATGGAAATGGAGTGAAATTGGCCCATATAGTTGTTTGAGTAGAGGGATAAGTACAACACCCAAGTAGGTAAATCCTGACAGGGACTACTTGAAAGGGAAATTAGCACGAGGAGGTGGTCTCCTTGGCTCTCTCACCGGCATGGACTCAGACTTTATAAAATTGATCTTATAACCGGAGAAGGAGCTAAGTCTATCTACCCGTCAACAGTAGCAGGAAGTGGACTTCAGTTGACGGCTGGCGGGAGGCAGCCGCGTGTTGGAGGGCTCCAGTTTGGGAACGGCATTGTCGGGGGTCAACGCCCGGTCCTAGGGCCAGCGAAGGCAGTAAAAGTCAGGAGACAGCACAGAGGAGGGGAATGTCGAAGTCCAGCAAAACAACGGCCGTGAAAAAAGCGGCTGAAAGTCCGTCGGGGAGTGGAAAGGTCACCGCGGGGTCAGTAAAGAAAATGGAGGCTGGAGCACCAGGGGAGGCCGCATTGCTTACGGCTGAAGAAATAACTAAGGTGATGGCTGCGGAATTCGAAAGGGAGTTTGCAAAATGCATGGAGACGGTGAGGAAGGAGATGAGGGAAGTTTTGAATGCGTTGGTGGAGGTTGCGATTTCCCCGGTGATGACGGCGGTGGCGAGCGCAGTGGCGGAGGTGCGAGAGCAAGGGGAGACGCTGAAGGAAGTGGAGGAGACGTTATTGCAGCACGGTGATCAACTTGCCTCGATGGGGAAGGAGATGCGGAAGGTGATGGACATTAACAAGGATCTGCGAGGAAAAATGGAAGGCCTGGAAAATAGATCCAGGCGACAGAATTTGAGGATTGTGGGGCTGCACGAAGGAGTTGAAGGACCGAAGCCGACTGAGTATTTTGCTTCGATGCTGGCAAAACTATTGGGGGAGGGGGAGGATCCCTCCCGATATGAACTGGATCGGGCTCATCGGTCGTGGAGGCCTGTACCAAAGGCGTGTGAGCCGCCAAGGGTAGTGACTCTGTGCTTCCATAGGTACAGTTTGAAGGAGAAGGTCCTGAGCTGGGCCAAGCAGAAGCGGGTGGTGCAGTGGGCTGGAGCTGGTATACGTGTATACCAGGACTTTACGGTGGAGCTGGCGCGGAGGTGGGCTGCCTTCAACCGTGTGAAGAGGGCACTGTACATTAGCAAGGTGCAGTGCAGCATTGTATATCCAGCGAAGCTGAGGGTGACTTACAAGCTCAGGGACTTTGATTTTGGAACGGCGGAAGCAGCGGAGGAGTTTGCGAAGGCAGAAGGACTGTGGCAGAACTGACAAATTGAGAAATGGCCATGTGCCAATGTAACCTCATGACTATATTTTCTTCTTTTTTGTTTCACTGCATGCGGGTGTAGGGGCTAAAGGAGCCAATGGTGTATATATTTGGACAAGGGAAGGGATGGGACTTTCACTCGAAATGAGGGCTTTTTGGGTGTAGGTGGATATGCGGGGTGTGTGTGCTAAAAGGGGATCTCTGGCCTTTCCTAGGGCCGGGCAAGGGGGAAAGGGACCTGGGCGGGGGCCTCCACGCTGGCCGGTAAAGCCAGCCAGTGAACAGGAGTGAGGTGGGGGGGAGGGGCTGCGGCCATCGGAGCCTGGCAGAACAGTGTCCGAGTGGTCTAGCCGGGGTGGAAAGTTGGGGGGAAGGAACCGAGGTTGGGATGAGGAGTTTTACAAGAGGCAGTGGACGGGAGGAGCTGGAGACTTGGGGGGAGGGGGGGGGGGGCGGCGGGTGGTGTACAACTCTTGGGTATCATGTACGGTACTCTTTCAGAGGCTGGGTGGCGTTGAGTGTAGGGGGGGAGGGGGGAGTGGACTCTATAGGTCAGTGGTGACCATGGGCGGTCCCGGACTCCTTTTTCTTTTTCTCCTTTGTTTTTTGTTTCCACCGTGGGAGGGTTTGTTTTATTGGATGCATATATTGACAGGTGGGCCGTTGTTTGGGTTGGTGGGAGGATGGGATCATTGGTATTGTTAAGGGGATTGATTTTGTATTTGTTACCATTTACTGTTTGTGGGTGGGGTGTAAATCTTTGAAGGAAAATATGAAAATGTAGAATTAAAAAATATTTTTTTTAACAAACAGTAGCAGGAAGTGAAATATCCGTCATCCACACAAATAACAGCACAATATCAAAATAAAGTGTGATCTAATGCCGCCTTTCCCCACAACACAGCTCAAATATCAAGGGATTTTGCCTAATAAGTTCTGCCAAAGGCTCTATGGCCAAAGCAAACAAAAAAGAGAATCGGGGGCAGGACCGCTTAGTCCCCCTCTGAAGGCCCATATTCTCAGATCTATAACCATTCATAAGCACAACTGCCAAAGGCCTATCATACAACACCTGAATCTACTTAACATATTAATCCCCCAGCCCAAATCTCTGCAATGTCTCAATCAAATAATTCCATTTCACCCTTTCAAAAGCTTTCTCCACATCCAGGGAGATAATTAACCCATCCAATGCCCACTTTTCAAAAACCGGGATCAATTATAATAGCCTTCTAACATGATTGCTGGAGAACTGATCCTTTATGAACACCGCCTGGTCCCCCCTGATGATTGTCAGGAGAACTCCCTTCAAACATCATGCCAACACTTTAGATAATAATTTCAAAAGTGAGATTGTCCTATTGGAAGCATATTCTTCCGGGTTCCTGCCTGCCTTCAAAATCAGGGAAATATTTGCTTCCTGGAACGTCGGTGGCAACAGACCTGCCTCAAAGGAAGGACAATGCTGACCAACTAGTGGATCTATTGTCATGTGAGGGTACCTTTAAGACATGGATGTTTAAGCAAAGTACCTTTAAGAAAACAGTGATGTAATCCCACACTTAGGGAAAAAGCCGCATGCTCGGAAAAGCAACAAATTCATTAAAGGGAGAGGTTGGTCGAACTCCATGATACGTTTTGGGGTTCTGAAAATGCTTCGCCCATAACAGGTCTTAAATTCCCTATAAAACTCACACCCAAAACCATGTGGCCCAGAGGCTTTGCCTGATGGAAGCTCCCTGATGGCCACCGCCACTCATTTTTGGAGCTAAGGGTATTAAGGGCCAAACTGAAGCTGCCGGGATCAGGAGGGAAGAGAACCGCTCCACATGTGTCAACACATCACCAGACTGGCTGGACTTAATTAATTCCGCCTACAAATCCCTAAATGGCCTATTAATATCCTAAGTTTTCATTAATCTATTACCCCTAGAGTCACACAAAGAGGGGATAGCCCTCAAGTCAGCCCTTTTCTTCGTCAAAAAGGCCAAATATTTACTTGAATGTTAGACTTCTCTCAGCCCGATATGTCAGCAAGGAATCTAGGGCCACTCGAGTTGCATTAATCTCCCTCAGCAACTGCCTGCTGAGATTCCTTCTATATTCAACCTCCACTTCAGCCAATCTAACCTCCAACTGGCGCTGACTATCCAGCATTCTCCTTCTTTTGTTGACTGTTAAAAAATAAACAACCCCCCACCATAAACCTCACAGATCTTCCACAAAGAAGAAGGGGTCACATCCAAAGCTCAATAAAAAAACTCACGCTCAACAGCTTCTCCACAGCTACAAGACTCCTCAATGACTCCCCTTCGGACTGATCTGTTCCCTGTAAGAACATTATTCACAACGCCCGATGCTGCTCTTGCTCATGTATTTCCTTCGTTTGATCCCTTGTTCCGCACTGTAACCAATCATTGTTTGTCGATGTACTGTTTGTCAATGTTCTCTGTTGATTATTCTTGTGTCTACTATGTACATACTGTGTACGTTCCCTCGGCCGCAGAAAAATACTTTTCACTGTACTTCGGTACATGTGACAATAAACCAAATCAAATTAATCAAATAAAAATAAAAAAGCTTTTGAATAAAAAAGCTCAAACTCCTTCTAAATACATAGTAAAGGGTTAATCCCCAAACAAGGAGGCATCAAACCGCGATGACTAAGATCATGGGGAAAACCCCTTGAGTAAGGATTCTAGGTAAACAGGAGCATGGTCAAAGATAACGATGCTACCCACAGAGCAGGACACCAAATGTAGGATTGCTCTCACACAAAGAAATAATAAATTCTGGTATATCATTGATGAGTGGCTGAGAAAAATGTAACTTCTTTCTCTCTAGGATGTGGGCACGGTGGTGCAGTGGTTAGCACTGCTGTCTATGGCACTGAGAGACTCCTGCTACTGGTCAAAAACAAAACAAAATAAACCGCCCCCGCCTTAACTTTAAGTGCTCCTTGTCATTCAAAGAGTATGCTGTAACAAGGCTATGTCCACTTTCCCCTTCTTAAGAAAAGATCCTGGCATGGATAAAGGATTGGTTGACTGGCAAAAGGCAGACAGTGGGGGTAAAGGGGTCCTTTTCAGGATGGCAGCCGATGACTAGTGGTGTTCCACAGGGGTAAGTGTTGGGACCACAGCTATTCACGATAGCTGTGAATTCACAGCTTTTCCCCAGGGTAGAGGGGTCAATTACTAGGGGGCATAGGTTTAAGGTGAGAGGGGCAAGGTTTAGAGTAGATGTACGAGGCAAGTTTTTTACGCAGAGGGTAGTGGGTGCCTGGAACTCGCTACCGGAGGAGGTAGTGGAAGCAGGGACGATAGGGACATTTAAGGGGCATCTTGACAAATATATGATTAGGATGGGAATACAAGGATACGGACCCAGGAAGTGTAGAAGATTGTAGTTTAGTCGGGCAGCATGGTCGGCACGGGCTTGGAGGGCCGAAGGGCCTGTTCCTGTGCTGTACATTTCTTTGTTCTTTGTTCTTTGATATACATTATTGATCTGGAAGAAGGAACTAGTGCATTTTTGCTACGTTTGCAGATGATACAAAGATATGTAGAGAGACAGGTTGTGTTGAAGAAGGAGGGAGGCTGCAGGAGGATCTGCAAAGGCTAGGAGAGTGGGTGAAGTAGTGGAAGATGGAATACAATGTGGAAAAGTGTGAGGTTATGTGCTTTAGTTGGACGAATAGATGCATGGACTATTTTCTGAATGGGAAAAGGCTTCTGAAATCAGAAGCACAAAGGGCCTTAAGAGTCCTAGTTCAGGATTCGCTTAAGGTTAATATGCAGGTTCAGTTGGCAGTTAGGAAGGCAAATGCAATGTTAGCATTCATGTCGAGAGGGTGCGAATACATGAGGAGGAATGTACTGTTGAGGCTGTACAAGGCTCTGGTCAGACCACATTTTTTTTCTTCTATAAATTTAGAGTACCCAATTCATTTTTTCCAATTAAGGAGCAATTTAGTGAGGCCAATACACCTAACCAGCACATCTTTGGGTTATGGGGGCGAAACACACGTAAAATGGGGATAATGTGCAAACTCCACACAGACAGTGACCCAGAGCCGGGATCGAACCTGGGACCTCGGTGCCATTTGGCTGCAGTGCCCCAGTGCTGCCTGAGGTCAGATCCCATTTCAAATACTGTGAGCAGTTTTGGGCCCTGTATCTGAGGAAAAATGCACTGGCCTTGGAGAGGGTCCACAGGAGATCCCTGGAATGAAGGATTTGTCATATGAGGAGCAGTTGAGGATTCGTGTCTGTACTCAATGGCGTTTAGAAGGATATGGGCTTATCTCATTGAAACTTACAGAATACTGAGATGTGAGGTCTAGATAGAGTGAATGTGAAGAAGATGTTTCCACTAGTAGGAGCAATTGGACCCAAAGATCACAGCCACATGTGTCTGACAGACTGAAGGAACAATCCTTTAAAAAAGAGATGAGGAGGAATTTCTTCAGCCAGAGGGTGGTGAATCTGTGGAAAGCATTGCCGCAGAAGACTATGGAGTCCATGTCACTGAGAGTTTTTAAGACAGAGATGGATAGGTTCTTGATTAATAAGGGAATTAGGAGTTACGAGGAGAAGGCAGGAGAATGGGGATGAGAAAAATATCAGGGGCAGCACAGTAGCATTGTGGGGCAGCACGGTAGCATTGTGGATAGCACAATTGCTTCACAGCTCCAGGGTCCCAGGTTCGATTCCGGCTTGGGTCACTGTCTGTGCGGAGTCTGCACATCCTCCCCGTGTGTGCGTGGGTTTCCTCCGGGTGCTCTGGTTTCCTCCCACAGTCCAAAGATGTGCAGGTTAGGTGGATTGGCCATGATAAATTGCCCTTAGTGTCCAAAATTGCCCTTAGTGTTGGGTGGGGTTACTGGGTTATGGGGATAGGGTGGAGGTGTTGACCTTGGGAAGGGTGCTCTTTCCAAGAGCCGGTGCAGACTCGATGGGCCGAATGGCCTCCTTCTGCACTGTAAATTCTAAGATAATCTATGATGATTGAATAGTGGAGTACAATCGATGGGCTAAATGATGTTATTCTGCTCCAATGCCTTATGGGCTTATGGATAGGGGGTCTTTTTCCTTTTGATTGGATGATGAATTCCCCTACATTCCTGAAACATAGTTTATAATTAGTTACTCAAATCGTACAGACCACGGGAAGGAAAAAAGGATAGGATTTTCACGCCACCTCCAGGTGTGTGCCAAAACATACCTCTCCCCTCTCAAGTCGCACCGGAAGCACCATAACATCCTTATAACGTCCTTTTCTTGGATAACAAACCTGTCTATTATTGCAGAATCCAGTCAACATCTCACAAACGGCAACACAACAAATAATACCAAACAAATCACGACCACAATAGTTCTAAGGAGACATTCTTCAGTGCAAGCAAGGATCCGAAAGGCTAACCCTATGGCCATACTATTATTGTCATCAGGAAAAACTCCTCAAAAGAAAGGAGAATAACAAAAACAACTAGTAAATGGGAGGCAAATGTCCCTCCCACATTTTGAACCAACCCATGAAGAACTAAACGTTCACCTTCCGCCCACTGCCCGGAAATACCTCCCGCTGCCTAGGGAAAGCAGGCAGCATAATCAAAGGCCCCGGCTTACTCACTCTTCCAACTTCTTCCACGGGCAGGAGATGCAAAAGTCTGAGAACACGCACAAATAAACTCAAAACAGCTTCTTCCCTGCTGTTACCAGACTCCTAAATGACCCTCTTATGGACTGATCTCATTAACACTACACCCTGTATGCTTCACCCAATGCCGGTGTTTATGTAGTTACATTGTGTATCTTGTGTTGCCCTATTATGTATTTTCTTTTCTTTTCTTGTCATGTACTTAATGATCTATTGAGCTGCTCGCAGAAAAATACTTTTCACTGTACCTCGGTACACGTGACAATAAACAAAATCCAAAATCTAAATAGCGCTCCTCGATTTTATCATGATTAAAGAGAGGATCCCAAACCGCGTGCATTACCATCATAGAGATACGGATGAGAAGAAAAGATGACAGATAATTGGCACGCGGCACAGCTACCAAGAATATAAGTCCCTGAGATTCTCAAGGATGTAACATTCATTACAGTGCTCAAATGTTAGCACCTCACAATAAGCAAGATATCTGATAATATAAAATCAGATACGAAAAAGTATGATAGGGAGAAAGTCCAAATTTACGAAGCCCAAGGCAGTAGTCAGTGTCATAATATACACCAGTATATCATGGTGCAGACACACACTGATGGACACACAGTGGGACCAATCAACATACACAACACTGCAGCCAATCACCAGTGAGAGCACATGCACTATAAAGACAGGGGGCATCAGAGTTCCCGCTCATTCGAGTAGCAGCTAGCTAGGAGCACAGAGCTCACAACATGCAACACAGACATTCACCATGTGCTGAGTGCATCAACTGGTTAGGACTAGGCAAAGGTCTTTAATTAAAGCTGGTATCGTATTTATCCACAGTTCAAGTACGTTTAAATAGTTAACCTTTTAATAAAATAGTGTTGCACTACTTCAAGTGTTGGTGACCTGTATGTGATCCAGAACACCCAACACATCATGATACCAGGCGTGGTTGCATACTAGCACTTCTTAGACCTACCTGCAAGTGATCGGCCTTCCGCCAGCATTCCGTCATTCTGCAACATGGACAACCTCAGCCCGCCGCCGCCGCTCCGCATCGCCGGCAACCTCGGGGCCTACTGGAAGATTTTCAAACAGCGCCTCCAGCTCTACCTCGAAGCCACGGACAGGGAGGGCACCTCGGACACCAGAAAGATTGCTCTTCTCCTCTCCACTGCCGGGGACCATGCCATCCATATTTTCAACTCTTTCACCTTTGCAGATGACGAAGACAAGACCAAGTTCAAGATGGTTCTCCTCAAATTTGACACTCACTGCAGCGTAGAGGTGAATGAACGTTTCGAATGCTACGTGTTCCAGCAGCGTTTGCAGGGTAAGGACGAACCTTTCCAATCCTTTTTAATGCACCACCACATCCTTGCACAATCTTGCAGCTACGGGCCCACCTCCGACTCCATGATACGCAACCAGATCGTTTTCGGTGTTCAGTCGGACACCCTACGTCAGCAGCTCCTCAAAGTAAAGCAACTCACCCTAGCGACCGCCATCGACACCTGTGTCCTACATGAAAATGCCACCAGTCGGTACTCCCATATACAAGCAGCTGAAACGGCGTGGCAAGGTCCCCACGAGGCAGAACGGGTCCAAGTGATTGGACACCTCCAGGGCCTCAGCCTGGATGAGAGCGGTTATTTTGCGCGTTTTTCGTGGACTCCCGCGCTTGTACGCACCAAACGAGGGGACGGCGACATGGAGGAACGTAATGCGCAGGCGCGCAGCATGCAGGACTGCACCGCGCATGCGCGGTGCCGCAGCGCACGTGCTGACGTCACGACGTGCGGCAACTGTGGCTCCTCCCATTTAAAGCGGCAATGCCCCGCAAAATCTCGACAATGCCTATGATGTGGGAGACTTGGCCACTATGCCCTGCTGGCGAGCAGCTCAGCGTTCCAATTCATATCGCTTCAGCCAGCCTTACAGGAATGTTCGGGCAATTCAACCCACGGCCACCAAGTCCGATTCCGACCTCCCACACAGAAGTGACACCGAGGACCCGAAGGCGCCTTTTTGAGTCGGTGTCGTAACGAAAAACAGGCTGTCCCCGAAGCAAAGACACCAGCCGCTGTCGGTATACAGCATTGATCCAGACGATGAGTGGTGTGCCACCCTGACGGTCAACCGGTCCCAAATACGATTCCGCCTGGACACTGGTGCCTCCGCCAATCTCATGGCGTGGTCTGCTTTCCAAAGCCTTTGTGTCAAACCAACCATCCTCCCATCGGCCTGCCAGCTATTGGACTACAATGGCAACATCATTCCTGCTACTGGCTCATGCCAACTCGAAGTGACGCACAAGTCACGAAAAGCCATCCTTCCTTTCGAGATCGTGGGCTCCTCGAAGGACTCTCTGCTTGGTGCACAGGCGTGCAAATTGCTAAACTTCGTTCAAAGAGTTCACTCTCTCTCTCCCCTGATGACATGTATGCATTCCAGGATGCTGACTTCAGGGCGCAACGCAACGCCATCATCGACCAGCACCGTGACGTCTTCGAAGGCATGGGCACGCTCCCATATACGTACAAGATCATACTCAAACAGAACACCATGCCTGTGGTGCATGCACCTCCCAGAGTCCCAGCACCCCTCAAGGACCGCCTCAAGCAGCAGCTGCAGGACCTCCAAGACCAAGGAGTGATCTCCAGAGTTACGGAACCAACGGACTGTGTAAGTTGCATAGTGTGCATAAAGAAGCCTTCCGGCGAGCTCAGAATCTGCATTGATGCAAGGGATCTGAATTGCAACATAATAAGGGAGCATTACATAATCCCCAAGCGCGAAGAGATCACATGCGAGATGGCTCGGGCCAAGCTCTTCACCAAACTTGACGCCTCGAAAGGATTCTGGCAAATTCAACTAGACAGATCCAGCAGGAAACTGTGTACCTTTAACACCCCTTTTGGCAGATATTGGGCGCGATTCTTCAACCCCCCACCGGGTCGGAGAATCGCCGGGAGCTGGCGTGAATCCCGTCCCCGCCGTGTCCCGAATTCTCCGCCACCAGAGATTCGGCGGGGGCGGGAATCGCGCCGGTCGGTGGGCTCCCCCCGCCGATTCTCCGGCCCGTGATGGGCCGAAGTTCCGCCGCTGACAACCAACGCCAGCCGCCGTAGATTGAACCACCTACTTCACCGGCAGGAGCAGACGGCGTGGGCGGGCTCCAGGGTCCTGGGGGGAGCGTGGGGCGATCTGGCCCCGGGGGGTGCCCCCACGGTGGCCTGGCCCACGATCGGGGCCCACCAATCGGCGGGCGGGCCTGTGCCGTGGGGGCACTCTTTTTCTTCCACCTTTGCCATGGTCTTCACTATGGCGGAGGCGGAAGAGACCCCCTCCACTGCGCATGTGCGGGGATGCCGTGAGCGGCCGCTGACACTCCCGCGCATGCGTCACCCGGCAAAGTCCTTTCGGCGCCGGCTGGCGTGGCACCAAAGACCTTGCCCACCAGCCGGCGGGGCGGAAATCACTCCAGCGCGGCCCTAGCCCCTCAAGGTGAGGACTTGTCCCCTAAAGGTGCGGAGAATTCCGCACCCTTGGGGTGGCCCTACGCCGGTGTGGTTCCCGCCATTCCATTACGCCGGATTCCCCCGCCCCGCCAGGTAGGGGAGAATCCCGGCCATTGTTACAACAGGATGCCGTTTGGGACATATCGACGTCAGAAGTATTCCACAGGATCATGGAACAAATGATGGAAAGCTTTGAAGGTGTTTGAGTCTATGTTGATGACATAATCATTTGGTCCACCACCCCGCAGGAGCATATCAGTCGCCTCCAGCGCGTGTTGAAACGCATACGGGAGCAGGGCCTACACCTCAGCAGAGCCAAATGCTCCTTCGGCCAGACGGAACACAGCTCACTCTGAAAAAGATTCCTCAGGACTCGGGATGTTAATGTCGTTTCTCTCCCCACAGGTGATGCTTGAGGGCGACAGTGTCTGAGCTGGAGCGCGTTTGGATAGAATTGATGCTTACTTTGTTCTGCTATTAACACATTCTGATCTCTTGAGGCGCCACTATCAGCGCCTTTGTTAGCCTTGATTAGCCACATTTACATTCCCTTTTTCTTTCTGTCCGAGACATTGTCGTCATTTTCCACCTATTGCTGACACTCTATCGAGGCCCAATAGGGCACCCCACCCCCCGCCCATCCACAATAGTCTGAATCTGACCCCATTTCCAGTTCTCCAGCTTTGACAACACGGCTTCACAGCTCCAGGGTCCCAGGTTCGATTCCGGCTTGGGTCACTGTCTGTGCGGAGTCTGCACATCCTCCCCGTGTGTGCGTGGGTTTCCTCCGGGTGCTCCGGTTTCCTCCCACAGTCCAAAGATGTGCAGGTTAGGTGGATTGGCCATGATAAATTGCCCTTAGTGTCCAAAATTGCCCTTAGTGTTGGGTGGGGTTACTGGGTTATGGGGATAGGGTGGAAGTGTTGACCTTGGGTAGGGTGCTCTTTCCAAGAGCCGGTGCAGACTCGATGGGCTGAATGGCCTCCTTCTGCACTGTAAATTCTATGAACTCAAGTTCCTAGGGGACCACATCTCCCAGTTGGGTGTGCGGCCGGATGCGGACAAGGTGGCTGCCATCACAGCCATGAAAAAGCCAGAGGACAAGAAGGCGGTCCTCCAATTTCTGGGCATGGTCAACTTCCTAGGGAAGTTCATCCCTAACCTCGCCTCTCATACCACAGCTCTCAGGAACCTGGTCAGGAAGACGACAGACTTCCAATGGCTTCCTGCCCACGAGCGCGAATGGAGAGAACTTAAAACTAAACTTACCACAGCCCCGTTATTGGCCTTTCTTGATCCAGCGAAAGAGACAAAAGTTTCGACCGATGCCAGCCAATCTGGCATTGGGGCAGTGCTCCTGCAACGCGATGAGGCCTCATCATGGGCCCCCGTTGCATATGCGTCACATGCCATGACACCCACGGGACAGCACTACGCGCAGATAGAAAAGGAGTGCCTGGGCCTGTTGACCGGTGTCGTCAAATTTCATGATTATGTGTACGGCCTTCCCCAATTCACCGTCGAGACCGACCATCGCCCGCTGGTCAATATAATACAAAAAGACTTGAACGACATGACGCCTCACCTCCAGCGCATTCTGCTCAAACTCCGGCTATTCGACTTTTAGCTCGTATACACTACGGGCAAAGACCTGATCATAGCCGACGCTCTGTTCAGGGCAGTCAACAACCCAGGTGACCCAGCGGGATTTGTCAGCCAGGTTGACGCCCATGTGGCCTTCGTGGCCTCCAATCTACCGGCCACGGATGAACGCCTCCTCCAGATTCGCCGCGAGATTGCGGCTGACCCCCTGCTACAGCGTGTCATGCGCCACCTAACAGACGTGTGGCTCAAGGGCCAATGCCCGCAGTTCTACAACATCAGAGACGATCTGGCAGTAGTCGATGGTGTCCTCCTGAAGCTGGACCGCATTGTTATCCCGCACAGCTTGCGCCAGCTCGTCTTGGAACAGCTACACGAGGGCCATCTTGGCGTGGAGAAGTGCCACCGACGGGCCCGAGAGGCAGTGTACTGGCTCCGGCATCAATGACGACATCGCAACACAGTGCTCAACTGCCCCACCTGTCAACGGTTCCAGCCGGCCCAACCACGTGAGACCCTACAGCCCCATGAGTTGGTCACGTCCCCTTGGTCAAAGGTCGGCATCGACCTGTTCCACGTACTGGGCAGGGACTATGTTCTGATTGTCGACTATTTTTCAAACTACCTGGAGGTGGTACGTTTGCATGACATCACATCGTCTGCAGTCATCCGTGCCTGTAAGGACACCTTTGCTCGTCACGGCATCCCACTCACTGTGATGTCGGACAACGGCCCCTGCTTCGCAAGCCAGGAATGGCCCAACTTTGCCAGGAGGTACAACTTTGTGCATGTGACATCCAGTCCCCTGTACCCCCAATCCAATGGCAAAGCGGAGAAGGGCGTCCACATCGTCAAACGGCTCCTCTGCAAGGCTGCCGGTGCGGGATCCGACTTCTACCTCGCCCTGCTGGCCTACCGCTCGGTCCTACTGTCCACTGGCCTGTCACCAGCCCAGCTGCTCATGGGTCGCACCCTGAGGACGACGGTGCCGTCCATTCACATCCCAGACCGCGACCTTGTTCCTGTCCTTCAATGAATGCAACTGTCTCATGCACAGCACAAGGCGGCTCATGACGCCCGTACAGCTGATCTCCCTGCTCTGGCTCCAGATGACAACGTCCGCATCCATCTTTCGGATGGTGGTTGGTCTGCAACTGCTGTGGTTCTTCGGCACGTGGCTTCCCGCTCGGTCCTGGTTCGTCTACCGGATGGTTCCATTCTGCGCTGTAATCGGCGTGCCCTTCGTTTCGTTCCATGCTCGCTACGTGATCCTCCGCCAGTGCCACGGCCTCCTGTTGTCCCTGACCTGGACTATGCAGAGATTCCGGTCACTCTGCATCCTCCTCACTCTGACGCAGTCCAGCCCGCTCCTCAGCTGGTGGCTCCTGACCCACCCTTGAGGCGGTCAACCAGAATTCGTCGCCCACCTCAGAGGCTTGATTTGTGAACTTTGCACTGATGGACACTCTGGTCTGTTCTGTTCTTCCGTTTAATCGTTCAAGTTGTTTGTTATATAGTGTTCATCTCGTTATTTGTGTGACATACTGGGCGTCATTCACCGACCCCCCGCCGGGTCGGAGAATGGCAGTTGGCCGCCGTGAATCCCGCACCCGCCCCCGCCGAAGTCTGCGGTACTGGAGATTGGGCGGGGGCGTGAATCGGGCCGCGCCGGTTGGCGGGACCCCCCGCTCAATTCTCCGGCCCGGATGGGCCAAAGTCCCGCCCAGAAATTGCCTGTCCCGCCGGCGTAAATTAAACCTGGTATATACCGGCGGGACGAGGCGGCGTGGGCGGGCTCCGGGGTCCTGGGGGGGCGCAGGGCGATCTGACCCCGGGGGGGTGCCCCCACGGTGGCCTGGCCCGCGATCGGGGCCCACCGATCCGTGGGCGGGCCTGTGCCGTGGGGGCACTCTTTCCCTTCCGCCTCTGCCACGGCCTCCACCATGGCGGAGGCAGAAGTGACTCTCCCCACTGCGCATGCGCGGGAAACTGTCAGCGGCCGCTGACGCTCCCGCGCATGCGCCGGGAAACTGTCAGCGGCCGCTGACGCTCCCGCGCATGCGCCGCATTACCGCGCCAGCTGGCGGGGCACCAAACATTACCGCGCCAGCTGGCGGGGCGGAAATCCCTCCGGCGCCGGCCTAGCCCCTCAATGTTGGGGCTCGGCCCCCAAAGATGCGGAGCATTCCGCACCTTTGGGCCGGCGCGATGCCCGTCTGATTGGCGCCGATTTTGGCGCCAGTCGGCGGACATCGCGCCGTTGGGGGAGAATTTCACCCACTGTTTTTTTCTGCACCAGGCACCTTCCCATGTAAATAGGTTAGTTTCATGTACATAGTCCTGTAAATATTTTGCACGCATGTAGTCAGGAACATTCACCACACACTATTTATTGTCACGCAGGCACATTTTTTTGATATAAAAGGGGGGATGTCATAATATACACCAGTATATCATGGTGCAGACACACACTGATGGACACACAGTGGGACCAGTCAACATACACAACACTGCAGCCAATCACCAGTGAGAGCACACGCACTAGAAAGACAGGGAGCACCCGAGTTCCCGCTCATTCGAGCTGCAGCTAGCTAGGAGCACAGAGCTCACAACCTGCAACACAGACATTCACCATGTGCTGAGTGCATCAACTGGTTAGGACAAGGCAAAGGTCTTTAGTTAAAGCTGGTATCGTATTTACCCACAGTTCAAGTATGTTTAAATAGTTAACCTTTTAATAAAATAGTGTTGCACTACTTCAAGTGTTGGTGACCTGTAAGTGATCCAGAACACCCAACGCATCAGTCAGATTATTGAAAGATGAGCCGTCAGATTTCACTCTCAGATTTGCAGAATAAAGCAGGACAGAATTCATTCCAGTTGCCTCGAGCTGTTTCCGAACTTCCTCAAAGCCTCTACTCTTCTGCTGTGTTGCTGCCGAGAACTCCTGACTCATGGAGCCAGGTCCCCCGATGCCTCACCTCTTCCAGAACCTTCTGATGATCTTTGAAGTTGTGAAAGCGAGTTGTTATAGGCTTAGGATGTTGATTGCCTCGTGGCCTCAGACAGGCTATGATGTGCCCTTTCAATTTGAAACGCGCAGCCTTCACATCCAGCTTAAGGAACTGTGGTAGCCAGCTCTCAAAATACTTGACGGGCATCTTACCCTTCACTCCTTTTGGCAGACCAACGGCAGCACATGCTTCCTCCAGCCTCGGTTCTCCAGGGTTTCTGACTTATCACATATCTGGGCCGGGATTCTCCAATCCTGCGGTCAAGCTCTGGCGCCGGCGTGAAAAGTGGCGCGAGCCACTCAGGCATCAATGGGCCTCACCTGACAGCCATCCACCCCTTCCCAGGGGGCTAGTATGGCGCCGGAGTGGTCACCGCAGCTCCGCCGGCCAAAAGACGGTGCGCTGCGGCCGGCGCGAGTTCGCGCATACACGTGGGTTCCCGTCTCCACGCCGGCCCCCAGGCATTATGGCGGAGCCCTACAGGGGCCCGGCGCGGAGGAACATAGCCCCTACGGAAATAGCCTGCTCGCCGATCGCGGGCCACCGTGGAGACCCCCCCCGGGAGTGGATCCCTCCACCCCCCAACCAGGACGGCCCCCGCTGACAGAACTTCCAGGTCCAGCCATGTGGGACCATACGTAACCCATGCCGGCAGGACTCGGCCGAACTTGGCGGCACTCGGCCCATCGAGGCCCGGATATTCACCGGATATTGTACAGAACAAAGGAAAACGCCTCCTCCTTGTGGACGAACTGGATTCTCATCAGCTTTATTTGGCGAGGTGCCTGTAGCAAGTGTCCCACTCAAGAGTGACTTCAAATGCCATCAGGCTGCTTTGCACACCAGATTCCCCAAATTGCATTCATTAATGACGTTCCCACTGGAATTTGTCAAAACCAGCGGGAGTTAATTCATAGATCAACAGAAACAAAGCAGGAAATGGAGATGCTCCATCTTCGTTGCTCCTCACTCCCTTTTTACAGTTTTGTCTTAGGTTTAGGGTCTAGAGGGGAGTTTGTTTAGGGTTTGTCTGTTGTACTAATAATGCATAGACAGTTATCTGTAAAAACTATTCTGTTTATTTACAGATCTAAGTACATCTCAGTACTCTACAGGAGGTTGTACATCTTCTGCCTACCAGATTTCAGCCTCTTAGCTCTGTGACATTGATCACAGTTACAACAGTATCAGGTGCTCCTGATGTTAGTCCTGTACTCTACGGGCTCGATTTAACGGCCGTGTGCACCCAGCGCGGATCTGTGCACTCTGGTTAAATTGCGGGAGAGGCCAAAATCGGGATCCGCGCTGGGTACCTATCGGTTTGTGGGTTCCGGATCCCATCCAGACATGGCGAGACACTAATTGCCACCAATTAACAGCAATCTCCATCTCATGAACGATATGGACGCCCTATCTAACGGTTTCCCAGTAGCTAACTGGCTTCCCGGCGAGAGGTCACGTGGGCGGCGTTTAGCACTCCTATTTAAAAATGGGAACCTAGTGCAATGGCTGCAGAACATGTCCCAGCCTCAGGTGGCCATAGCCGAGGCACTGCGGAGAATGTCCCGGTCACTGAGGGACATGTCCCAGTCACTGAGGGAAATCGCTGAGGGCGTCAAAACCCCATGCTGCGGACATTGGGAAGCCACCAGGGCTGGCATTGCCAGATGAGGCAGGGGAAGTCGGGGTTGATCCAGTTGCTCCTCCCTCCCAAGGTGCACCCCACAGCCCTATGGGCACCTCCGGGAGGAGGGGGCGCTGGGTGTCAACCCGGAGCCCTCCTATGGAGTGGCGAATGTTCCCCCGCGTTTCACCCCCCCTGACAATAACGCGTCTCACATTCAATTTGGCACGGCGCGGCACGTGCGACTGGCAAGTGCACCGAGGCCCTCCAGCCCCAGAGCCTCCAGAGGTCACCCGCCAGAGGCATCGAAGGCCACGGGATGTGGTAGACAGCGGGTGCCTCCACCGCTGATGTGCATCCTGCGGAAAAACCTAGACATAGTGGTCGAGCAAGGAAGGATAAGCACGTTGTGGATCACTGAGAGGGCACTTGGGATAGGGGGAATGGAGGACGCAGGGGGTAATTGGGACGTAAGTGGGGCAGGGGGTAAGGGGATGTGGGGGTAAAGGTGGCGGTTCTGGGAGGGGTGGGGTGAGTAGAGCAACACCATCGGGAGAATGGGGCGGTTGGGGTCACTTATGTTCACCATTAGTCTGTTTGCCTCGATCAGTATGACTCCTCTGGCACTTTCTTCAACAATGCAGGGCGCCAAACTCCACGGACATTGGGGTCCTGGACTCTCCCCCCCCACTCCCCCCACCTCCCCCCCACACCACATGCAGGCGATGGGTGTGAACGAGCACTCAGCAGACAAGCAGTGGCCAGACTGCGGCACTGAAAGAGGAGCTCAGCTCTCTGCGGGTTATTATCACCCACCTGCGCTCGACCATGACCCGCTGACAGTGGTGACACAGCACCAGCACCCTGGAGTGATGTTACACAGACCATGGGAGGCTGCCGCCTACCCTCCATCCTCTAGCTGATCCTATAGGTCCCTCCTGGCCCAGTGCCTCCTCGTCCTCCTCCTTGGAGATGGCCACCTATTCCTCCCCCTCCACCTCCAACACGTCGCCTGCTGATGTGCCAAGTTGTGGAGGACACAGCACACCTCCGCGAAGTGGGCAACCCTCCAGGGAATGTACTACAGTGCACCACCAGAGCAGTCAAGGTGTCAGAACCGCATTTTGAAGAGTCCAAAGCACCGGTCAATGACAGCCCGGGTGGCTGCATAGGCCTCATTTTATCAGGTCTCGTTTCGGTCACTGGCCCCCGCATTGGTATCATTAGCCAGGTTCTCAGGGGGTACCTCTTATCCTCCAAGAGCCAAACAGCCATCCTGGGGTGGTCCTCGAAGAGACCGGGGACATTCTACTGCCCCAGGATGTAGGCCGTGCACATTCCCTGGGAAGTGTGCACACATGTGCATGATCTTCATGTGGTGGTCGCACACGAGCAGGATGTTTAGGGAGTGGAACCCCTTCCTGTTAATGTAGGGCACTCCCAGATGGCCCGGTAAGAGAAGGAGGCATGTGTGCCATCCACTAGCCGCTGGAGCTGGACATTCCGGTGAAGGCGGAGAATGCTGCTGCACAGGCTTCTTTTTTGGCCAGGTCCATGTCAAAGTTTATATCGGTAGCTGCCCAGGCAACCATGGTAACCGTGACTTCACCAATGCACTTGTGGGCTGTAGCTTACCAGATGCCACACAAGACCCCACTCGAGCCCTGGAATGATCCTGAGGCGAAGATGTTCAAGGCTGCGGTGAACTTGACGGCCTCCGGGAGCGGGTATTCTCCTCCTCCATGTGGTGCCACGTCCCTGAGGACATGGCACAGGTGTCACACCATCCCCTTGTTTAGGAGGAACCTCCTGCGGCACATCAGCTGTTTGATGGACCAGCCTGTATACCTTGGGCTGTCGTGGGCCTCCCCCGCTTGTCCCTTCCTGGCCTGATCTCAGGGTGTGGGGTGAGGCCCAGCTCATGGGCTGCCACCTTGAATCTCTGTCGATGCTGCTGCTGCCCCCTCCAGTGTCTGGCCGCCTGGCCTGCCAGCAGCACCACAAGGGCAGCTTCCGTAGAGTCCAAGATATCTGTACCGTGTAATATCTTTAAGGAATTGGAAGAGAATGTGAGTCCAGCGGTGACCCCCACCCCAGGACCCTCCATTCCCCCATTGCGCCCCCCCCCCCCCCTCCAAACACGCCCTGCCCATGCACTCCCGGCTGCAGCGGACCCTAGACCCTGTATCCCAGACACCTTCGCATAACGTCACCTGGACCAGCCGTTGGTCCCCTCTCCTCCACCGGAGTCGCCAAACTGACCTCGGTGCTGGGGCCCGGCCCCTGGGTATTCGAATGTTGGTCGCTACATCCTAGGTGTTTTCATAGAATTTGCGTTTTCATAGAATTTACAGTGCAGAAGGAGGCCATTCGGCCCGTCGAGTCTGCACCGGCTCTTGGAAAGAGCACCCTACCCAAGGTCCACACCTCCACCCTATCCCCACAACCCAGTAACCCCACCAAACACAAAGGGCAACTTTGGACACTAAGGGCAATTTATCATGGCCAATCCACCTAACCTGCACATCTTTGGACTGTGGGAGGAAACCGGAGCACCCGGAGGAAACCCACGCACACACGGGGAGGATGTGCAGACTCCACACAGACAGTGAACCAAGCCGGAATCCAACCTGGGACCCTGGAGCTGTGAAGCAATTGTGCTATCCACAATGCTACCGTGTTGCCACCCACAGTGTTCAGGCACAGTGTCCAGGCAACATGGTCTGATTGGGATGCAAGGCAATAACTCCCACATGCCATAAGGCGCACCTACCAACGGGAATCCACTTGGAATGTGTGAAGTGTTCACTTAACGACAATTGCCACCTCCCTATTAGCAATATTCTTCAGCCGGGCGGCCAGAGGCTTCTGCGGTCAGTGGGCATTATAGGTGGTCGGTGGGGCAGGTGGGCAGGGGCTGAGGTTGTCCACGGAACAGGACCACATGGTCCAGGGGTTGGCATGGCAGACCCGCAGACTCTGTTGCACCCATCCCTCCCCCTCCCCCCAACAGGCCAAGCCCAGGCCATGGGTGACCAACCTGCCTGTCCCGCAACACCCATCCCCCCCACCTCCCCCACAATGGCGGTCCACTCCGACAGAGGCTGAGCCCCCAGCGGCTCCCCCACCCCCCACTGAGAGGTGCAGCAGCTGCAGTGTCCCCGGGCTCTTTGTCTGTGTGCAGAGACGGCTACTAACCTCCTCAGGTCCCCACAGCAGCCCTTGTGCCAGATTCACGTTTTTAAAAAGGAATACTAATCGTGCACGCTGACCACTTGCTGGGGAGGTGGTTAGATCACAGAGGGCTGTTGGATAGGGAGTCGCTCCCGTTAATTGTATGGGGATTGGGCTTAAGTGGTGATTATTGGTTTGTCGCCATGCTCAGGCGGAGATCCTGATTTTGCCAATGGGAGCGGGCCAGTTCAATCTCAAACAGATCGGCGCCCAGGGCAGTTCCTGATTCTGGCTTCTCCTGTGATTTAACGACCTTGTCACGCTCTATCTTAAGCGGAATGTGACCATTAAATCATTCCCTTAGTCATTTATTTGAGCCTTGGGGAATTTCTCCCAGATTTAGCTCACATTTCAAACTTTTCTCAGCAATATAGAGCTGAACTCGTTGGCAACACTGGCGCCTCAGAGTTTGAGCCGCCATTTTGAAAGGGTTCCCCAATCTCTAAGTGAGTTTGAGGGTCGCCACATCCCCCACCCATGTGCAATGTCGCCCCCTGCACACATGGATATTACCCCACCCCCAAGTGAGGACACCCCATTATGGGGTCGCTGAGGGCCCCCTTTTCAGGCCTCCCACCTCCCCCCCCCCCCTTTCAGGGCTCCCACCCTTCCCGCCCAACCATTATGAGGCCCCTTCATAAACACCCTTCACCCTCCTCCACCCTTCATACTCCCACCCATCCCCCTTTCAGGACATGGTCCCTCAGTCCCTGATCCTTGGCAGTGTCATCCCGGCACTCAGGAAACCTGAGACTGCCACCCAAGCACCCTGGCAGTGCCTCAGCCAGCCTGGCACTCAGACACCTTGGCAGAGCCAGGGTGGCAGTGCTGGGCTGGCAGTCTGGCAGTGGCAAGGTGCCCAGAGGGAGAGCCAAAGTGCCACCCTGCCTGTCCCTGACCACCCAGAGGCCTCCAATGATCAGGGAAACCCCCCCCAGCTGCCATTATGCCTGATCCACATTTTTGTGGACCAGTATTAAATGGCGCAGGCCAGGCTTTGCCTAGGAGGGCGTTAGTTGCCGGGCGCTGGGAGAATCTGATGCATGCATGGTTAAATGAGCCTAATAGCTCATTTAAATATGAAGTTCTGGGGCGAAATTCTCCGGAAACGGCGCGATGTCCGCCGACTGGCGCCCAAAACGGCGCAAATCAGACGGGCATCGTGCCGCCCCAAAGGTGCGGAATGCTCCGCATCTATGGGGGCCGAGCCCCAACCTTGAGGGGCTAGGTCGGCGCCGGACGAATTTCCGCCCCACCAGCTGGCGGAAAAGGCCTTTGGTGCCCCGCCAGCTGGCGAGGAAATAACATCTCCGGGCGGCGCATGCGCGGGAGCGTCAGCGGCCGCTGACAGCTTCCCACGCATGCGCAGTGGAGGGAGTCTCTTCTGCCTCCGCCATGGTGGAGATCGTGGCGGAGGTGGAAGGGAAAGAGTGCCCCCACGGCACAGGCCCACCCGCGGATCGGTGGGCCCCGATTGCGGGCCAGGCCACCGTGGGGGCACCCCCCCGGGGTCAGATCGCCCTGCGCCCCCCCCCAGGACCCCGAAGCCCGCCCGCACCACCTTGTCCCGCCGGTAAGGTAGGTGGTTTAATTTACGCCAGCGGGACAGGCATTTTAGCGGCGGGACTTCGGCCCATCTGGGCCGGAGAATCGCGCGGGGGGACCCGCCAACCGGCGCGGCGCGATTCCCGCCCCCGTCGAATCTCCGGTGCCGGAGACTTCGGCAACCGGCGGGGGCGGGATTCACACCAGCCCCCGGCGATTCTCTGACCCGGCGGGGGGGTCGGAGAATTTCGCCCCTGGTTCTCACCCAGCGCAGGCAAGATCCAGATTATGACATCTTGCACGGTTTGGTCGAATCTTGCAAGACGTCTCAAGCTTCGCGAATCCCGCAAGATTCTATGGTCTCGTTGCGCCACCAAGTCAGGTGCAACAAGGCCGGTAAATCGCGCCCCTATTTCTTTTGTATTGTTAGTTAAAGATACAACAATTTACAAAATTAAAGTGTCATGAGGAACAGATCAGAAGAAAAAAAGAGAAAATTTCAGCAGAACAATCAATCAACTGATTAACAGAAGATCAGAAATCGCTGGCATCGGAAACGGTAAGGCTTTGGGGCAGAAATTCAAAGGAAGGGCCCTTACCGATTTTATACCAACAATCCGAGGAATCAGGCTGCGAGGCTCGCCACAGACAGTACAGCAAGACACGGAGGTAGAGCGGGACAGAGAGCAAAGATATCGGGCAGGATTCTCTGATCCTGAGGCTAAGTGTTGACACCGCCGTAAACGCCGTCGCGTTTCTCGATGACGTCAACATGGCCTCAGGAGCAAGTATTTTGACCCCTACAGGGGGCCAGCACAGCACTGGAGCGACCCACGCCGCTCCAGATGCCGATCCCGGCGTCAGATGGGCGCCGCGGGGTCCGCACATGCGCAGTGGTACCGCCACCCAACCCGGGCGGAGAATCGGTGGGGGGGGACCCGTAGAGCGGACCCCGACCGGTGCTGCGCCAACCGCACTGGCGCCAGTGGCACCGATTCTCCACTCTCCGGAGAATCGCGTCCCGGCGGCGTGGCGCGATTCATGGCGGTCGTGGCGATTCTCCAGCCCGGCCCCGGGGTGAGAGAAACCCGCCTACCATAATTTAGTTAATGCTGTTGCAAGTAAAAGCTGATGAAAGTTAAACCTATTTGAAATGTTTAATCCACCTTGAATGAATTAAACCACTGAATTAAATGAAGGGGAGAGCATTCTGATACTGTGAAAAATGGCGAGAAGTTTTGGCAAGCTGGTTTCTTTTTATGAGGCTCAGAGAACTGGAAGTCGTATTCAGAGATATTCCATTATCATATTCAAGTCAACAAAATTTCAGAAGAGATTAAGTTCCCTGTATTTCTCAGTACAGTCAGAAGCAAAACTTTTAATTTGCCATGAAGCTCAGTTCAGCCAGATATCCCTGGAGATAAGAAATATCAAGAACTGGTGAAAATATGAGATCATTATTCATCAAAGCCCTTGATTATTGCAGAGAGGCTCCATTTTCATCAAAAGAATCAGTTAGATGGTGAAATATTGAGCAGTTCGTTGCAATCCTCAAGGGACTTGCAGAGTTTTGTGAATTTGACGATTCGTTAGATGTCACAATTAGAGATCGTTTACAATATGGTTTAAAAAATAAGGCTATTCAAAGAAGGTTATTAATGTAACATAATCTAAGTCTGGAGACTGCATTAGATATTTACTGTTTCAATGGAGCTTGGGGCTAAGACGGCTTCTCAGCCTGGAGCAAGCACGTGGATCCATGAACTGGCTGCTGGTCAGAAGAGGTCTACCCAGCAACAGGCATGTCATCACCGTGCAAAGACGGACTATTCACAGACTGATTGCTGGAGCAAATACAGTCAAAGTAAAAATTGTGGCGAAATTCGCCATACAGAAAGAACTTGCTGGAGTAAAATAGTGTTTTTCTAGAGAAGAACACTCAAAGGAAGACACAAAGCTCATTCAAAGGAAGGAACAAACCAAATTCGACGAAGAAAATTCAAAATGTGGAAGAAAAGAATAACAACCACAATGAAACAAAAACAATTCATTCCGATGAAGAATTGAAGTTGATCGTGCTCTCAGTCCAGGGTGAGTCCCACCCTTTTTGGGTAGTGCCAAAACTGAATTGCCAGCATATTTAAATGAAGGTTGATACAGGGGCTACCGTCTCCCTAATTCCTGAGACTAGCTATGAATGGTAACTTAATCACCTGCCTTTAAAACAAGTAGATGTGATCCTGAGGACCTATACTGAAGAGATACTACCACTGGGAGATTATATCACAGTCAAGGTTGAGCTAAGTGGACAAACCACAGAGTTTCTACTCCATGTGGGATGAGGAAGTTTCCCAGCTTTCTTTCGCCATCCTTGGCTGACAAGGATTAAATTGAATTGGAGCACTGTGAACAACTTAATTGATTCAAAATCAGACTTACAGACCATAATGGAAAAATAAAGCAGCGCTTTTGAAGCACACTGGGGTCCATGAAAGGTTTAGGAGTGTCCCTGCAGATTAAGAAAATTAGTGTGCCTCAATGTCTCAAGACTAGAGCTGTTTGTGCTTGCTAGCTCGTGGACTCTGACTGTCTCAGTAGCTGGGTCCCGAGAGAGCGGGAAACCTAGTGTCCTCTGGCTTTATAGTGGTAGTGTCCTGTCTGGTGATTGGCTGTGCTGTGTTGTGTGCTTACTGGTCATCCTATGTGTCAATCACTGCCTGTCTGTATCTCATTATATACATGAGTGGATATTATGACACCCTATACAATACGTTGAAAGGTTGAAGCGGAACTACTGCGACTTGTGGAAACAGGACTGTTAGACCCTCTCACTACTTGTGACTGGCCAATCTCTATTGTATCTGTCATGAAACAGGATGGAGCAATTCGTATTTGCAGAGATTTTAAGACAACAATCAATCCGGCACTACGTGTGGATCAATACCCACTACCATTGAGTGAAAATTTGTTCGCAGGCCTAGCAGGAGGACAGAAGTTCAGCAACACCGACCTATCACAGGCTTACCCTTAAATGAATGTGGCAGCTGAATCTCAACACCTTCTTACCATCATCATTCACACAAGACCTATTCCGTTACAAGAAATTGCCTTTTGGGATACGTCAGCACCAGCTTTTGTTTTATTTTACTCTCTCTAATATTTTTTGGATTCTTAAACAACTTCAGTGAGTTTTTTTGTGGAACAAGACAATGACAAATGACATGGGTTTATAAAATAATAGACATCGCTTGGAATATAATCAAATGAAAAATACATTCCAAATGAGTTATATTTTGTATTTGAAAGTTTAAATGAATACCAACTCCATTTCTAAATCCAGGAGGGTCTGTAATATAGTTATTGTCTGGTCAGAAAGTTTACATGCTGTCAGGGTGTTTGATGTTCTGTACTGGCTAGTTTTTACCTACAGATACACATTCCTATTTATTGAAACATTGTCAAATGTATTGTCATTTATTGACTGAAGTAATTGTTAGGCTGCAGGCTGAGTATCACACAGCTTTAATGAGCAGCTTTAAAACGTGGATTCCTAAGATAGTTTATATGGAAGAAAAGTTATTTTGTTGCTCTTTGGCCTTACTTCCATAGCATTATAACTTCAAATGAGAAACAGAGAATGAAACTCCAGTGATAATTAGTTTTTGGTCACACAAAATTAGGATACAGTTGTGACCAAAATGTATGATTTTACTGCACTCGTAGTCAAATCGAAGTTATTGTCGCTCCTAGGTGCAATTAAACAGCTAATAGACGTTTCACAGCATAATTATGATATAACCTCCTGCTCTTGGCAAAGAAGAATGACCTATAGAGGATTGGACATTTCAGAAGAGACCTCATCATTCGAATTGGTCGGAGAGATTTTACGATTGTTGATCAGTGCACAATGTCTTGACATCATTAATGACATAACATCATTAATTGCATTATAATTTGATAAAAAATAATGCTTTACCTTGTTTTTAAAACTGTTTATTGAGTAATTAGTAGTTAGCAGCACATGCAAAATACCACAAATTATATCTGAATTAGCTAATTAACTATATTTGAATCCAGAAAAGGGTGAAATGATGCATTTTGGCAGAAAAGCATGACAGGTATGAAGAGGCAATATAGACTTAATAGCAAAGTTAAATAGCGTGCAGAGACTGGTGTTTAGTCTTTCATGGGCTATCATTGGCTAAGCCAACATTTATTGCCCATTCCTAATTGCCCTTTAGAAGGTGATGGTGAGTCTCTTTCTTGGGCCCCTGCTGTCCATGTTATTTAGATAGGTTCACAGTGCTGTTACGGAGGGGGTTCCAGGATTTTGATCCAGTGGCAGTGAAGGAACATAGTTCCTGTCATGATATACACCAGTATATCATGGTGCAGACACACACACTGATGGACACACAGCAAGACCAATCAACACACACAACACCGCAGCCAATCACCAGTTAGAGCACACGCACTATAAAGACAGGGGGCCACAAAGTTCCCGCTCATTCGGGATGCAGCCTCCTACAAGGACAAAGCTTACAGCTTACAGCACAGGTCCTCACCATGTGCTGAGTGCATAGACTGGTTTGGACAGGCATAGGTCTTTAGTTTAATCTATCATCGTGTTAACCCACAGTGAAAGAATGTTCAACAGTTTCTAACTTGATAAAATAGTGTTGCACAATTTTAAGTGTCGGTGACCTGTATGTGTTCCACGGATCCAGAGCACCCAACACATAATGATACCAGAAGTTGAGGGATATTAGAACTTCTTAGACCTACCTGCAAGTGATCTGCCTTCCACCAGCATACAGCCATCCTGCAAAATGGACAGCGTCCGCCCGCCGCCGCCGCTCCGCATCACCGGTAACCTGGGGGCCAACTGGAAGATATTCAAACAACACTTCCAGCTCTACCTTGAAGCCACAGGCCGGGAAGATGCCTTGGACACCAAGAAGATTGGTCTCTTCCTATCCACGGCCGGGGAACATGCCATCCACATTTTCAATTCTCTCACCTTTGCTGATGATGAAGATAAATCAAAATTCAAGACGGTCCTCCTCAAGTTTGACACTCACTGCAACAGAGAGGTGAATGAAAGTTTCGAGCTCTATGTATTCCAACAGCGTTTATAGGGTAAGGATGAACCTTTCCAGTCCTTTCTCACCCACCTCCGCATCCTTGCGCAGTCCTGTAATTATGGGTCCACTTCCGACTCCATGATATGTGACCAGATCAGTCGAACCCCCTACGCAAGCAGCTTCTCAAGGTACAGCAGCTCATCCCAGCGACCGCCATCGAGACCTGCGTGCTACACGAACACACCACTAGTCGGTATTCCCACATCCAAGCGGCTGAAACGGCGCGGCAAGGTCCCCACGAGGCAGAACGGGTCCAAACAATCGAGCAACTCCAGGGCCTCAGCCTGGATGAGGGCAGCCATTTCGCGCTCTTTTCGTGGACTCCCGCGCTTGTGCGTACTGAACGAGGGGATGGCGACGTCGCAGGCACGCACCACGTACGGCCACACCACGCATGCGCGGTGGCACAGCGAACGTACTGACGCTACAACATGCGGCAACTGTGGCTCCGCCCACTTAAAGCGGCAATGCCCTGCCAAATCCCGACAATGCCTGAGATGTGGCAAACTTGTACACTATGCTGCTTTATGCAGATCAGCTCGGCCTGCCAATTCGTATCGCTCTGGCCAGCCTCGCACGAAGGTCCGGGCCCTTCAACCCACGGTCACCGAGTCCGATGCGGACCTACTACCCAATATTGACACCGAGGACCCAAAGACACCTTTTCGAATCGGTATCATTACAAAAAACAGGGTGTCCCGAAGCAAAGAATCCAGCCTCTATCTGTAAACAGCATCGATCCAGACGATGAGTGGTGTGCCTCCCTGACGGTCAACCGGTCCCAAATACGATTCCGCCTGGACACTGGTGCCTCCGCCAATCTCAGTGCGCGGTCTGACCTCCAAAACCTTCGTGTCAAACCAGCCATCCTCCCATCAGCCTGCCAGCTATTAGATTATAATGGCAATGCCATTGCTGTTAGTGGCTCGTGTCAGCTCGAAGTGACGCACAAGTCACGCAAAGCCATCCTTCCCTTTGAAATCGTGGGCTCCTCGAAAGCCTCCCTGCTTGGCGCGCAGGCATGCAAGCTGTTGAACTTAGTTCAGAGAGTTCACTCTCTCTCTCCTGCTGACTCGTCTGCCTTTCAGGACACCGACTTCAGGGCGCAGCTCGACGCCATTATCAACCAGTACCACTAAGTCTTTGAGGGCATGGGCATGCTCCCGTACACCTACAAGATTTTATTAAAACCGAATGCCACGCCTATGGTGCACGCACCTCGCAGGATCCCAGCACCCCTTAAGGACCGCCTCAAGCAGCAGCTGCAGAACCTCCAGAACCAAGAAGTGATATCCAAAGTCACGGAACCGACCAACTGGGTCAGTTCCATGGTATGTGTAAAAAAGCCTTCCGGCGAATTGAGAATTTGCATTGACCCCAAGGATCTAAATCACAATATCATGAGGGAGCATTATCCAATTCCCAATCGCGAAGAGCTCACATGAGAAATGACTCACGCCAAGCTCTTTGAAGTGTTGGGTACTCTGATACACAGACGAACCAACATGGTTGCGAATGGTACAACGCAGTTTTATTTCAATGAACTATTAACATATTAAACTCTGGTTTTCAGCACATGGTGAACCTCTGAGTGGCTGGCAATGAGGTCTGTGCCCTGAGCCCTCTCCTGCTCGAGTGCCCAGGAAGTGTCATGTTCCCTGCTTTGTACTGTGTATGCTCTTGTCCCTGATTGGCTGTCGTGTTTTGTGTGTTGATTGGTCCGTTGATCTGTCCATCATTATGTGTGTATGTATGTGCTGTGATGTTCATCTGAATATCATGACATCCCCCTTTTTTTACAGGATTATGTGCCTATGTGTTTATAAATAGAGATGTGTACTGAGTGTAGCTAATGTGTGTGTGTGCAATATTTACAGCATGTACATGGGGCTCAACTATATACAAGGGGCGATGTCGGGTGTGACATAACAATGAGGTTGTACCATAAATAAAGAACAGGGAAATGTTGAACGATAAAACAAATTCCTGTAATGATAAGAACATAAACATATTAACAAAGTGGTTGCATGAGTCCAATGTATAAACAGTCTCATAAGTCCAGTCTAGTAGGTTGGCGACGAATTCGGGTTGACCGCCTCAAGGGTAGGTCCGGAACCACTGGCTGAGGAACAGGCCTGGCCACGGGCGACGACGGAAGGGGCAGCAGGCAGCTCCACAAAGTCGAACTCAGGAACAACAGGAGTGCACCGTGTCGGTGTAAGGTCTCGTAGCAAGCGTGGAAGCAGGCGAAGAGCCCGGCGATTGCGCCTGCGAATTGAGCCATCAGGCATGCGAACCAGGAACGAGCGGGGAGCCACGCGTCGGAGATCTTCGGCAGGTGCTGACCAGCCACCTTATGGTAGGTGGATGCGGACTTCGTCTCCAGGGGCCAGGGCAGGAAGATCAGTTTCCCGTGTGTCATATGACCTCTTCTGGTGACTGCGCTGCAATTGCATCCTGTGCAGTACCGGAGCATGGTCGATTGTGGGCACCAGAATGGAAGGCACAGTAGTCCTGAGGGCGCGACCCATCAACAGCTGGGCTGTTGAGAGACCAGTGGCTAGTGGGGCCGAGCGATAGGCCAGCAGGGCGAGGCAGAAATCCGATCCTGCAGCAGCAGCCTTACAGAGGAGCCGCTTGACAATGTGAACGCCCTTCTCCGCCTTTCAGTTGGACTGGGGATGCAGAGGGCTGGACGTCACGTGTGCGAAGCCATACGAGGCAGCAAACGATGACCATTCCTGGCTGGCGAAACAGGACCCATTGTCCGACATGACCGTCATCAGAATGCCGTGGCGAGCGAAGGTGTCTTTGCAGGCCCTTATGACAGCGGACAATGTCAAATCGTGTAGGCGTATGACTGGGTAGTTGGAGAAGTAATCAACGATGATGACATAGTCCCTGCCGAGCGCATGAAAGAGGTCCACACCCACCTTCGCCCATGGGAACATCACCAGCTCATGGGGCAGAAGCGTTTCAGGAGGTTGCGCCAGCTGAAACCTTTGGCAGGTTGGGCAGTTGAGCACCATGTTGGCAATATCGTCACTGATGCCCGGCTAGTATACCACCTCGCGGGCCCTCCGTCTGCACTTCTCGACCCCCAGCTGGTCTTCGTGTAGTTGGTCGAGAACCAGCTTGTGCATGCTGTGTGGAATCACAATCCGGTCCAGCTTCAGAAGGACACCATCAATGACGGCCAAGTCGTCTCGGACATTGTAGAACTGCGGGCACTGCCCTTTGAGCCACCATCCCGTCATGTGGTGCATCACACGTTGTAGAAGGGGGTCGGCCGCAGTCTCTCTGCGAATGCGGGCCAGACTGGAGTCGTCAGCTGGCAGATTTGCCGATGTTAAGGCCACCTGCGCCTGACATACGAAACCCTCCGAATCTGGCGGCGTGCTCACTGCTCTCGATAGGGCATCCGCGATGATAAGGTCCTTCCCTGGGGTGTAGACCAATTGGAAGTTATACCTCCTGAGTTTAAGTAGGATGCGCTGGAGGCGAGGGGTCATCTCGTTCAGGTCCTTGTTTATGATGCTGACCAGGGGGCGGTGGTCAGTTTCAACAGTGAACCGGGGAAGACCATATACATAATCATGGAACTTGTCTAAACCGGTTAGCAAGCCCAGGCACTCCTTTTCGATCTGCGCGTAGCGCTGCTCTGTGGGGGTCATGGCCCGCGAGGCATAGGCGACCGGAGCCCATGACGCAGTGTCATCCCGCTGCAGGAGCACTGCCCCAATGCCGGACTGTCTGGCATCAGTCGAGATTTTAGTGGCACGAGACGTGTCGAAGAACGCCAATACCGGTGCAGTGGTGAGCTTGAGTTTGAGCACCTCCCATTCCTGCTGGTGTGTGTGCTGCCACTGAAACTCCGTGGACTTTTTAACGAGGTGGCGCAGAGCTGTCGTGTGGGAGGCAAGATTGGGAATGAACTTCCCCAGGAATTTGACCATGCCTAGGAAGCGTAGTACTGCTTTCTTGTCTGCCGGCTGCGGAATGGCTGTGATGGCGCTCACCTTGTCTGCATCCGGACGGACCCCTGACCGGGAAATGTGGTCCCCCAGGAACTTCAGCTCGGTTTGGCCGAAAGAACACTTGGCTCGGTTGAGGCGCAGGCCGTTTTCACGTATGCGTGCAAAGACGCGTTGGAGACGATAGATGTGCTCCTGTGGTGTGGTGGACCAGATGATGACGTCATCCACGTAGACGCGCACCCCTTCGATGCCTTCCATCATCTGTTCCATGATCCTGGGAAAGACCTCGGATGCCGAGATGATGCCAAATGGCATTCGGTTGTAGCAGAACCTGCCGAAAGGGGTGTTGAAAGTGCACAGCTTTCGGCTGGACGGATCTAGTTGGATCTGCCAAAAGCCTTTAGAGGCATCCAGTTTGGTAAATATTTTTGCCTGGGCCATTTCACTTGTGATCTCTTCCCGTTTGAGTATGGGGTAATGTTCCCTCATAATATTGTTATTGAGGTCTTTTGGGTCAATACAGATCCGGAGCTTGCCGGAGGGCTTCTTGACACACACCATGGAGCTGACCCATGGCGTGGGCTCCATGACCCTGGATAGGACCCCTTGGTCTTGGAGATCCTGCAGCTGCTGCTTGAGGGGGTCTTTGAGTGGTACAGGGACCCTGCGAGGTGCATGAATGACCGGGGTGGCGTCTGGTTTGAGCCGAATTCTATAGGTGTAGGGCAGTGTTCCCATGCCCTCGAATGCCTCCTGGTTGTGAGCGAGGAGCGATTGGAGCTGTGCGCTGAACTGTGCATCCGGGAAGTCAGACGTTCCGTCTGGAGAGAGAGAGTGGACTCGTTGCACGAGGTGGAGAGCCTTGCATGCCTGTGCGCCTAGCAGGGAATCCTTCGATGAGTCGACTATCTCGAATGAGAGTGTGGCCGTGTGTGTGTTGTGTGTCACCTGGAGCTGGCAGGATCCCATAGCCGGGATAACGTTCCCGTTGTAGTTGACCATCCTGCACCGGGACGGCCGAATTGGTGGTCTGACCTTCATGGCGTAGAAGGCTGACCATGCTATGAGGTTGGCGGAGGCGCCAGTGTCCAGGCGGAAAGTTATCGGCGATCGGTTGACCATCAGGGTGGCACACCATTCATCACCCGGATTGATCGTGTTAACTCGGTTCCCATCAATGACCGCAACACGGAAGGCGCCTCGGTCATCTGTGTCACCGGTCTGGATGTCGTCTGGGCAAGATTCATAATTGGGAGGCTGAATGGTCCGCACGTCCCTGCGAGGTTGTCGGAATTGTGGAAGATTGACAGGTTGAGCCGCTCGACAGTAAGCAGCGTAGTGGCCCATCTTGCCACAGCGTAGGCATTGTCGGGTTCTTGCGGGACATTGTCACTTTAAATGTGCAGCTCCACAGTTGCCGTACTTCGTGACATCATGACGTTCGTTGCGCCACTGCGCATGCGCAGTTCGGTCTTGCGTCGGGCGCGCCTGCGCATCACGTCCCTCAGTGTTGCCGTAGGGTTTGGCGCGCACAAGCGCGGGAGGCCCCGAAAAGCGCGCAAAATGGCCGACGTCGTCCGGGCCGCGGGCCGGGAGGAACACAATCGCCTGGACCCGTTCGGCCTCGTGGGGCACCTGGCTCGCCGATCCGGCCGCGTAGGACCCCGCCGCGCCGATTCGGTCGCCTGAAATAGTGCATAGCGGCTAGTCGCGTTTTTGTGCAGAACACAGGCTTCGATTGCGGAGGCTAAGGTGAGGCCTTTTATTTTTAAAAGCTGCTGGTGTAGGGTGCCCGAGGCGACCCCAAAAACGATCTGGTCCCGAATCATGGAGTCTGAGGTGGTGTCGTAACCGGAGGACTGCGCGAAGATGCGGAGTTGGGTAAGGAATGACTGAAAGAGCTCATCCTTACCTTGCAGGCGCTGCTGGAAGACATATCTCTCAAAGCTTTCGTTGACCTCGACGTTGAAGTGTTGGTCGAGCTTGAGAAGGATCGTCTTGTATTTGGATTTGTCCTCGCCTCCCGCGAACACCAGGGAGTTGTAGACATGGATGGCGTGCTGACCTGCGGTGGTGAGGAGGATGGCGATCTTTCTGGTGTCCGAGGCCCTCTCTTTAGTAGGCTTCCAGAAAGAGCTGGAAGCGCTGCTTGAACAACTTCCAATTTACGCTGAGGTTCCCAGCGACTTGCAGCGGCTGCGGTGTGTTGACGGTGTCCATGGCGCAGGATGGCAGATTTGTGGGTCAGTGTCAAATCACTCCTGGTATCATGAAGTGTTTGGTACTCTCATACACAGACGAACCAACATGGTTGCGAATGGTACAACGCAGTTTTATTTCAATGAACTATTAACATATTAAACTTGGTTTTCCGCACATGGTGAACCTCTGAGTGGCTGGCAATGAGGTCTGTGCCCTGAGCTCTCTTCTGCTTGAGTGCCCAGGAAGTGTTGTATTCCCTGCTTTGTACTGTGTATGCTATTGTCCGTAATTGGCTGTCGTGTTTTGTGTGTTGATTGGTCCGTTGATCTGTTCATCATTATGTGTGTATGTATGTGCTGTGATGTTCATCTGAATATCATGTCACTCTTCACCAAACTCGACGCCTCAAAAGGATTCTGTCAAATCCAGCTCGATAAATCCAGCAGGAAACTTTGCACATTTAACACCCCCTTTGGCAGATATTGTTACAACAGGATGTCGTTCGGTATCATATCTGCATCACGTGTCTAACATCTGCAGGAGCATGTTAGTCGCCTCCAGCGCATATTCAGACGTATACATGAGCATGGCCTCCGCCTCAACAGGGCCAAATGCTCTTTTGGTCAGGCGGAACTCAAGTTCCTCGGGGACCACATCTCCCAATTGGGTGTGCAGCCGGATGCGGACAGGGTAGCTGCCATCACAGCTATGAAAACACCAGAGGACAAGAAGGCGGTCCTCCGATTTCTGGGCATGGTCAATTTTTTAGGGAAATTCATCCCTAACCTCGCCTCTCATACCACGGCTCTCAGGAACCTGGTCAGGAAGACGACAGACTTCCAATGGCTCCCTGCCCACGAGCGCGAATGGAGAGAACTCAAAGCAAAACTGACCACGGCCCCGGTCTTAGCTTTCTTTGATCCAGCAAAGGGGACCAAAATTTCGACCGATGCCAGTCAATCCGGCATTGGGGCAGTGCTCCTTCAATGTGGTGAGGCCTCATCATGGGCCCCCGTTGCATATGCGTCACGTGCGATGACCCCCACGAAGCAGCGCTACGCGCAGATAGAAAAGAAGTGCCTGGGCCTTCTGACCGGTGTGGTTAAGTTTCACTATTATGTCTACGGACTTCCTCCATTCACCGTCGAGACCGACCATCGCCCGCTGGTCAATATAATACTGAAAGTCTTGAACGATATGACGCCTCGGTCCAGCGTATTCTTCTCAAGCTCTGGCGATATGACTTCCAGCTGGTATACACCTCAGGCAAATACCTCATCATTGCTGACGCTCTCTCCAGGGCAGTCAACACATTTGTCTACCAGGTTGACGCCCATGTGGCATTTGCCTCCTCCAATCTACCTGCCACGGATGAACGCCTCGTCCACATTCGCGGCGAAACGGCGGCTGACCCCTTGCTACAGCGTGTCATGCACCACCTAACAGATGGGTGGCTCAAGGGCCAATGCCCTCAGTTCTATTAGTGGAAAAGTGGAAAAGTGCCTCCGACGGGTCCGAGAGGCAGTGTACTGGCCCGGCATTAATGAGGACATCGCCAACACAGTGCTCAACTGCCCCACTTATCAGCGCTTCCAGCCGGCCCAACCACGTGAGATCCTGCAGCCCCATGAGTTGGTCACGTCACCATGGACCAAGGTGAACATCGACCTGTTCCACGCGCTGGGTAGAGACTATGTCCTGATCATGGACTACTTTTTGAATTACCCGGGGGTGATACGGTTGCACAACATCACCTCGTCTGCCGTCATTCGTGCATGTAAAGAAACATTTGCTCGACACGGCATCCCGCTCACGGTTATGTCGGACAATGGCCCCTGCTTCGCCAGCCAGGAATGGTCCAACTTTGCCAGGCGGTACAATTTTGCCCACGTGACATCCAGTCCCCTGTACCCCCAATCCAACGGCAAAGCGGAGAAGGGAGTACATATAGTCAAACGGCTGCTATGCAAGGCTGCCGATGCTGGGTCCGATTTCCACCTTGCCTTGCTGGCCTATCACTCCACCCCACTGTCCACTTTCCTGTCGCCAGCCCAGTTACTCATAGGTCATGCCCTGAGTACGACGGTGCCGTCCATCCATGTCCTAGACCTCAACCACGTTCCGGTCCTTCGCCGGATGCAGCTGTCTCGTGCACAGCACAAGGCGGCTCATGACTCCCGTGCAGCTGATCTCCCTGCTCTGGCTCCAGATGACAACGTCTGCGTCCATCTTCCAGATGGGGGCTGGTCTGCGACCGCTGTTGTCCTTCGGCAGGTGGCCCCCCGCTTGTTCCTGGTTCGTCTATCGGATGGCTCTATTCTGCGCCGCAATCGATGCGCCCTTCGTCTTGTTCCACGCTCGCCACGTGATCCTCCACTGTCGCCTCGCCCTCCTGCTGACCCTGCCACGGACTATGCAGAGCTCCCTGTCACTCTGCCTCCCCCTGACTCTGATGCAGTCCAGGCCGCTCCTGAACCGGCGGCTCCCGACCCACCCTTGAGGAGTCCAACCAAAATTCGTCGCCCACCTCAGAGACTTAATTTATGAACTTTGCGGACTGATAGATTCTCTGAATTGTTTTGTTGCTTTGTTTGATCGCTCCCCTAGTTTGTATATAGTGTTGATCTCGTTATTCTTGTTGCATACTGCTTCTCTGCACCAGGCACCTTCCCATGTAAATAGCTTAGTTCTCATGCACGTAGTCCTGTAAATATGTCTTCGCACCCCACACGTAGTTAGGAACATTCTCACCATACATTATTTATTGCCACACACATGCATTCTTTTATAAAAGGGGGGATGTCATGATATACACCAGTATATCATGGTGCAGATACACACACACTGATGGACACACAGCAAGACCAATCAACACACACAACACCGCAGCCAATCACCAGTTAGAGCACACTCACTATAAAGACAGGGGGCATCAGAGTTCCCGCTCATTCGGGTTGCAGCCTCTTAGAAGGACAGAGCTTACAGCTTGCAGCACAGATCCTCACCATGTGCTGAGTACATAGACTGGTTCGGACAGACATAGGTCTTTAGTTTAATCTAACATCGTGTTAACCCACAGTGAAAGTATGTTCAACAGTTTCTAACTTAATAAAATAGTGTTGTACTATTTTAAGTGTTGGTGGCCTGTATGTGTTCCACGGATCCAGAACACCCAACACATCAGTTCCAAGTCTGGATGGTGCGTGATTTGGAGAGCAACCTGCAGATGGTGGTGTTTCTATGCATCTGCTGCCCTTGTCCTTCTAGGTGTTAGAGGTCACATGTTTGTAAGGTAACTTTGAAGGAGCCCAGGTGAGTTGCTGAAGTGCATCTAGTAGATGGTACACACTGCTGCCACCATGTGTCGGTGGTGGAGGGAGTAAATGTTTGTGGAAGGGGAGTGTCATGTGAGAGTACCTTTGAGAAATGGATGTTTAAGCAATGTACCTTTAAGAAAACAGTGATGTCAGAGAGTGGGTGGAGCTGAGCTCAGTTCAGCCATTTTGAAGTCTCAGTTTGAAAAAGAGCTTGGGTGTGTGTCTGTGTTTTGCTGAGACCAGCCAAAAAGTGCCTGGCTGGTTTTGCTGAGAGCAGTTTAAAAGTGCCTGGCTGTTTTTGCTGTGAGCTGCTTAAAAGGAGAAAGCCAGTTTGAGACAGCAGCTTGAGAAGTTCTGGTTTGCTGTGAACTGCTTGAAGTGAGAAAGCAGCTTGGGTGTGCCTGTGTGTTTCCAGAGAGCTGCAGGAAGAAAAAGCAAGGTGCTGGAGCTGAAGTCAACCAAGCTGATATATCTCTGCCATAAAACAGAAAATATGTATTAACTGTGACCTTGTGTGTTTCTGTTTAAAGGTGTTAGTCTCATGGATGTTGAAAGGGATAACTGAAGGATTATTTAGTGTTGTAATATTTTCAGGGTTATCTTTGAAGTAAGGGGTGTTAAGGGATCCAATGTTTATTTAAAAGGTTCAGTTGAGTTCATAGAATAAACATTGTTTTGTGTTAAAAACCACGTGTCCATAATTGTAATATCACATCTGGGAAACAAGCCGCGTGCTTCAAAAGCAACAATCCATTAAAGGGAGAGGTTGGTTGAACTCCATGATACATTTTGGGGTTCTGAAAACACCTCGCCCATAACAGTTGGCTGCTTTGTCCTGGATGGTGTCAAGCCTCTTGAGCATTATTGGAACTGCACTCATTCAGGCAAGTGGGGATTATTCCATCACACTCCTAACTTGTGCGCTGTAGGTGGTGGAAAGGTTTTTGGGAGTCAGGCGAGGAGTAACTTGCCACAGAATTGCCAGCCCCCTACCTGCTCTTTTTGCCAGTGTGTCAAACTAGGTTTCTGATCTATGGTGACCTCAGGCATGGCCAGAGTACATTCTGCATCTTTGCCACCTTCAGTGCTTCCTCCAAGTGGTGTTCAACATGGAGGAGTACTGATTCATCAGCTGAGGGAGGACAGGTGATGGTAATCAGCAGGAGATTTCCTTGCCCATGTTTACTGACATGAGACTTCATGGGGTCCGGCATTAATGTTGAAGACTCCCAGGGCAACTCGTTCCCAACTATGTTACACTGTGCCACCAGAGTTAGTGATGGTAGCGTCTGCTACATTGTCTGAATTTGACTATGGCAGATTGTTGCTTGACTAATCTGTGAGACAGCTCTCCCAATTTTGGCACAATGCCCCATAGGACTTTGCAGGTCCAACAAGGCTGGATGTGTCATTGTTATTTTTGGGACCTTGGTCTAGTGCTGAGGGTCAGTCCTTAGTGAACTGGAAAGATTTTTATACAACTGAGTAGCTAGGCCATTGCTGATGGTATTAAGAATCAACCAGATTTCTGTGGGTCAGGAGTCACTAGTGATTCATTCCCTAAAGGACATTTTTTACAAGTGGGATCACTAATGTTTTAGGTCACCATTGCTGAGACTAGCTCTTAGTTTCAGATTTAATTCCACCAGCTGTTGTGTTGCCAGAGCATTAGCCTGGGCCTTAGCATTATTAGTCCAGTGACATTGCCACTGCCTCCCACTATGCACATCAATCTTTAAGGTGACAGGATATATCGAGAGAGAGACATTCAGTGAAGTACAATTCTGGCCTTGGGTCACTGTCTGTGTGGAGTTTGTACGTTCTACCAGTGTCTGCGTGCGTTTCCTACGGGTGCTCCGATTTCTTCTCACAGTCCAAAGATGTATGGGGTAGGTGGATTGGCCATGCTAAATTGCCCCTTAGTTTCCAGGGATGTGAAGGTTAGATTATGGTGTCACAGGGATAGGTGGGATATGGATTGATGCAGACTCGATGGGCCAAATGGCCTCCTTCTGTGCTGTAGGGATTCTATGAAGGCCGGAATTTAACCCAGGCCCCTGATGCTGTGAGGCAGCAATGCTAACCACTGTGCCACTATTCCGCCCTTCTTTAGAAGGTGCAGCAAAAAATTACCAGAATGGTTCCGGGAATTTTGGATTTTAGTTACAAAGGTTAGGTTGGAGAAGATGGGGTTATGCTCCTTGCAGCATAGATTGAGTGGAGATTTGATGGAAGCATACAGATCCTCCTCTCCAGTGACTCCTCCATCTGTGCCCAGGTGACAACAAAGACAAGGCATCAAAAAGCTGTACAGGCTGACAGAAAATTGTGACTATGGAATATTGAGGGACGAATTGATTCATAATCACATATCAGTTAGGGTCTTAGATGAAGCTCGACCTTATCTCTTGCAAATTAGAGTAGGCTTAATTCTAATAAAGGCAGTATAAATTGCCAGACAAACTGAGCTCAGAAAGCAAATTAAAGCATTTGTTTGCAGAGAATGTCAGGTCCCATGGAAACGAATGACTGAGGCCATTCAGGTTTAGGCCTTAAAGTGGAAAGCACACCAAAGCAGAAGCATTAATAGGGGAAAGCGCACCAACCGCCATCTTGAAATGTTCTTGTTGTGTGGGTATAACCTGCACAAGCGAGAAGAATGTCCAGTATGGGAAACAGAATGCGACAATGTAAAAAAATAAGCCATTTTACAGTGAGCCCGTAAAAAGAAGAAAGAATTAAAGCCTAACCATCGAGGGCCGAAGGGCCTGTACTGCGCCGTAATGTTCTATGTTCGATGTCATATAATAATAATAATCGCTTATTGGCACAAGTAGGCTTCAATGAAGTTACTGTGAAAAGCCCCCAGTCGCCACATTCCGGCACTTGTTCGGGGAGGCTGGTACAGGAATTGAACCCGCGCTGCTGGCATTGTTCTGCATTACAAGCCAGCTATTTAGCCCACTGTGCTAAACCATATACAAGATGTGAAAGAACAATAGAGAAAATAACTAATATTCCTAGGGAAATGAAATTGAATGTAAAATAAATATACGATCTTGGCTGATCTCATCCCGGCCCCTATCTCCACTTTTCTGCCCAATCCCCATAACTCTTCATCCCGCTACTAATTGAAAATCTATCTATCTCCTCTTTATATCTGTTTAATGTTGGAGCAGCATGATGCCGCAGTGGTTAGCACCGGTCCCGTTCCATGCGGGGAAATGGATTCTCCGCCCTGGCACCGGCCGCGATTTCGGCGTCGTGGTGTGGAGAATCCAGCCCACTAAATCTTCAGGGCCCCCATTATCCACTTTGCATGTTATATCTTTCAAGAACTCAGCAAATTAGTCAAATACAATTCACCTTTCATTAAACCATGCTGACTTTGCTGGATTGCATTTTGACTTTCCAAACGTCCGGTTATTACTTCCTGAATAATGGATTCCAACAGTTCCCAACAACAGACATTAAGCTATCTGATCTATAGTTTCTATGAATTTGATGATCAGTTATGATCAAAAAGAATGGCAGAGCAGGCTCAAAGGGCCGAATGCTACCCCCCCCCCCCCCCCCCCCCCCCGCTTCTATTTTCTATGATACCTACTTTCTGCCTTTCTCCCTTTTCGAACAGGGGTGTTACGTTAGCCTTATCCAATTTGCTGAAACCTTTCCAGAATCCAGGCAATTTTGGAATATTACACGCATAGTCTTCGTCTTCTCTGGTGTCACATCCTTTAAGACTCCAGGATGTATACCATCAAGTCCTGGGAGCTCGTCTGCGTTTAATCCCAATAGCATGCTGACTACTTTTCCCTAAAGATGACGATCTGTTTAAGTTCCTCCTTTTCCACAACCTCTGCAATACCTGTTGCTATTGGGATGGTTCTAGTGCCCTCCACAATGAAAACTGATACAAAATATTGATTTAGTGTCTCTTCCATTTCTGTGTTCCCGTTATTAATTCCCCAATCTCATCCTTTAAGGGACCAAAGTTGACTTTAGCTACTTGCTTCTTTTTTATTATACTTATAGAGTATTTTGCTATCTGTTTTCATTTTTTGCGCAAGATTTATTTCATAATTTATCTTTGCTCTTTTTATTACTTTTTTAGTAACTCTCTGTTGGTCTTTTCAAGTTTACCAATTTTCCAGCAATATGGTATGCGTTAGTTTTTGCCTTTATGCTATCTTTAATTTCCTTGCTTAGCCAAGGATGTATTCTCCCCTCTTACAATCTTTCTTCCTTGCTGGAATATCTTTTAGTTGGGAGGAATTGAATATCCACTGAAATATCTGCCACTGTTCATCAACTGTCCTACAATTTAGTCTTTCCGTCCAGTCCGCTAGGGCCGAATCTGATCTTGTGTATGATGTGTTCGGTGCTCTGGATCCGTGGAACACATACAGGCCACCAACACTTAAAATAATACAACACTATTTTATTAAGCGAGAAACTGTTGAACATACTTTCATTGTGGGTTAACACGATGTTAGATTAAACTGAAGACCTATGCCTGTCCTAACCAGTCTATGTACTCAGCACATGGTGAAGATCTGTGCTGTAAGCTGTAAGCTCTGTCCTTCTGAGAGGCTGCATCCCGAATGAGCGGGAAAACTGATGCCCTCTGTCTTTATAATGAGTATGCTCTAACTGGTGATTGGCTGCGGTGTTGTGTGTGTTGATTGGTCTTGCTGTGTGTCCATCAGTGTGTGTGTATCTGCACCATGATATACTGGTGTATATTATGACATCCCCCCTTTTATAAACAAATGATTGTGTGTGGCAATAAATAATGTGTGGTGATAATGTTCCTAACTACGTGTGGGGTGCGAAGACATATTTACAGGACTACGTACATGAGAACTAAGCGATTTACATGGGAAGGTGCCTGGTGCAGAGAAGCAGTATGCAACAAGAATAACGTGATCAACACTATATACAAACCAGGGAAACGATCAAACAAAGCAACAAAACAATTCAGACAGTCCATAAATTTGAAAAGTTCATAAATTTAGTCTCTGAGGTGGGCAACGAATTCTGGTTGACCGCCTCAAGGGTGGGTCGAGAGCCGCCGGTTCAGGAGCTGGCTGGACTGCGTCAGATTCACAGGGAGGCAGAGTGACTGGGAGTTCTGCATAGTCCGTGGCAGGGTCAGCAGGAGGGCGAGGCGACACTGGAGGATCACGTGGCAAGTATGGAACGAGACGGAGGGCGCGTCGATTGCGGCGCAGAATAGAGCCATCCAGTAGATGAATCAGGAACGAGAAGGGGGCCACCTGCCGAAGGACAACAGCGGTTGCAGACCAGCCACCATCCGGAAGATTGACGCGGACGTTGTCATCTGGAGCCAGAGCAGGGAGATCAGCTGCATGGGAGCCATGAGCCGGCTTGTGCTGTGCACGAGACAGCTGCATCCGCCGAAGGACCGGAACGTGGTCGAGGTCTGGGACATGGATGGACGGCACCGTCGTCCTCAGGGTACGACTCATGAGTAATTGGACTGGCGACAGGCCAGTGGACAGTGGGGCGGAGCAATAGGCCAGCAAGGTGAGGTAGAAATCGTACCCAGCATCGGCAGCCTTGCAGAGGAGCCGTTTGACGACATGTACTCCCTTCTCTCCTTTGCCGTTGGATTGGGGGTACAGGGGACTGGACTTCACATGGGCAAAATTGTACCGCCTGGCAAAGTTGGACCATTCTTGGCTGGCGAAGCAGCGGCCATTGTCCGACATAACCGTGAGCGGGATGCCGTATCGTGCAAAGGTTTCTTTACATGCACGGATGACTGCAGATGAGGTGAGGTCGTGCAACCGTATCACCTCCGGGTAATTCGAAAAGTAGTCCACGATCAGGACATAGTCTCTACCCAGCGCGTGGAACAGGTCGATGCCCACCTTGGTCCATGGTGACGTGACCAACTCATGGGGCTGCAGGGTCTCACGTGATTGGGCCGTCTGGAAGTGCTGACAAGTGGGGCAGTTGAGCACTGTGTTGGCTATGTCCCCATTAATGCCGGGCCAGTACATTGCCTCTCGGGCCTGTCGGCAGCACTTTACCACGCCACGGTGGCCCTCGTGTAGTTGTTCCAGGACAAGCTGGCGCATGCTATGCGGGATGACAATGCGGTCCAGTTTCAGAAGAACCCCGTCTACTACCGCCAGATCATCTCTGACATTATAGAATGAGGACATTGGCCCTTGAGCCACCCGTCCGTTATGTGGCACATGACATGCTGTCGCAAGGGGTCAGCCGCCGTCTCGCGTCGAATTTGGTCGACGCGTTCATCCGAGGCAGGTAGATTGGAGGCCGCGAATGCCACATGGGCGTCAACCTGGCAGACAAATCCGCTGGCTCACATGGAGTGTTGACTGACCTGGAGAGAGTGTCAGCAATGATGAGGTCCTTGCCTGGGGTGTATACCAGCTGGAAGTCGTATCGCCGGAGCTTGTGAAGAATACACTGGAGGCGAGGCGTCATGTCGTTCAAGTATTTCTGTATTATATTGACCAGCAGGCGATGGGCGGTCTCGACGGTGAATTGAGGAAGTCCCTAGACATAATTGTGAAACTTAACCACACCGGTCAGAAGGCCCAGGCACTCGTTTTCTATCTGCTGCTCTGTGGGGGTCATCACACGTGACGCATATGCAACGGGGGCCCATGATGAGGCCTCATCTTGTTGAAGGAGCACTGCCTCAATGCCGGATTGACTGGCATCGGTTGAAATTTTGGTCTCTTTTGCTGGATCAAAGAAGGCTAAGACCGGGGCCGTGGTCAGTTTTGCCTTGAGTTCCCGCCATTCATGCTTTTGGGCAGGGAGCCATTGGAAGTCTGTCGTCTTCCTGACCAGGTTCCTGAGAGCCGTGGTATGAGAGGCGAGGTTAGGGATGAATTTCCCTAAACAATTGACCATGCTCAGAAATCAGAGGACCGCCTTCTTGTCCTCTGGTGTTTTCATAGCTGTGATGGCAGCTACCTTGTCCGCATCCGGCTGCACACCCAATTGGGACTTGTGGTCCCCGAGGAACTTAAGTTCTGTCTGACCAAAAGAGCATTTGGCCCTGTTGAGGCAGAGCCCATGCTCATGTATACGTCTGAATACGCGCTGGAGGCGACTAACATGCTCCTGCGGGGTGGCGGACCAAATGGTTATGTCATCGACATAGACGCGAACACCTTCAATATCTTCCATCATTTGTTCCATAATCCTATGGAACACTTCTGATGCAGAGATGATCCCAAACGGCATCCTGTTGGTACAATATCTTCCAAAGGGGTATTAAATGTGCAGAGTTTCCTGCTGGATTTATCGAGCTGGATTTGCCAGAATCCTTTTGAGGCGTCGAGTTTGGTAAAGAGCTTGGCGCGAGCCACCTCACATGTGAGCTCTTCGCACTTGGGAATTGGATAGTGCTCTCTCATAATATTGCGATTGAGATCCTTGGGGTCAATGCAAAGTCTCAATTCGGCGGAAGGCTTTTTTACACATACCATGGAACTGACCCAGTCGGTCGGTTCCGTGACTTTGGAAATCACTCCTTAGTCCTGGAGGTCCTGCAGCTGCTGCTTGAGGCGGTCCTTAAGGGGTGCTGGGACCCTGCGAGGTGCGTGCACCATAGGCGTGGCATTCGGTTTTAATAAAATTCTGTAGGTGTACGGGAGCGTGCCCATGCTCTCGAAGACGTCGTGGTACTTGTTGATAATGGCGTCGAGCTGCGCCCTGAAGTCGGTGTCCTGAAAGGCAGACGCGTCTGCAGGAGAGAGCGAGTGAACTCTCTGAACTAGGTTCAACAGCTTGCATGCCTGCACGCCAAGCAGGGAGGCTTTCGAGGAGCCCACGATTTCAAAGGGAAGGATGGCTTTGCGTGACCTGTGCGTCACTTCAAGTTGGCATGAGCCGCTGGCAGCAATGGCATTGCCATTATAATCTAATTGCTGGCAGGCTGATGGCAGGATGGCTGGTTTGACACAAAAGCTTTGGAGGTCAGACCACGCAATGAGATTGGCGGAGGCACTGGTGTCCAGGCGGAATCGTATTTGGAACCGGTTGACCGTAAGGGTGGCACACCACTCATCGTCCGGATCGATGCTGTATATCTGTAGAGGCTGGATTCTTTGCTTCGGGGACACCCTGTTTTTTGTAATGATACCGACTCGAAAAGGCGCCTTCGGGTCCTCGGTATCAATATCGGGTAGTCGGTCCGCATCGGACTCGGTGACCGTGGGTTGAATGGTCCGGACATTCCTGCGAGGCCGGCTGGAACGACAAGAGTTGGCAGGCTGAGCTGCTCGGCATAAAGCAGAATAGTGGCCAAGTTTGCCACATTGCAGGCATCGTCGGGATCTGGCAGGATATTGCCGCTTTAAATGGGCGGAGCCACAGTTGCCGCACGTTGTAGCGTCAGTACGCTCACTGCACCACTGCGCATGCGCGGCGCGGCCATACGTGGTGCGCGCCTGCGTAGTATGTTCGTCGACGTCCCCTCGTTCAGTGCGCACAAGCGCGGGAGTCCACGAAAAGCGCGCGAAATGGCCGCCCTCGTCCAGGCTGAGGCCCTGGAGTTGCTCGATTGCTTGGACCTGTTCTGCCTCGTGTGGACATTGCCGCGCCATTTCAGCCGCTTTGATGTGGGAATACCGATTAGTGGCGTGTTCATGTAGCACGCAGGTCTCGATGGCAATCGCTAGGGTGAGCTGCTTTACCTTGAGGAGCTGCTGGCATAGGGGCTCCGACTGAACACCGAAAATGATCTGGTTGCGTATCATGGAGTCGGAGGTGGGCCTGTAATTACAGGACTGCGCATGGATGCGGAGGTGGGTGAGAAAGGACTGGAAAGGTTCATCCTTACCCTGCAAACGCTGTTGGAATACATAGCGCTCGGAACTTTCATTCACCTCGATGTCGCAGCTACTGTCAAACTTAAGGAGGACCGTCTTGAATTTTGATTTGTCTTCACCATCAGCAAAGGTGAGAGAATTGAAAATGTGGATGGCATGGTCCCTGGCCGTGGATAGGAAGCGAGCGATCTTCCTGGTGTCTGAGGCAGCTTCCCGGTTTGTGGCTTCAAGGTAGAGCTGGAAGCGTTGTTTGAATATCTTCCAGTTGGCCCCTAGGTTACCGGTGATGCGGAGCGGCGGCGGTGGGCAGACGCTGTCCATTTTGCAGGATGGCTGTATGCTGGTGGAAGGCAGATCACTTGCAGGTAGGTCTATGAAGTTCTAACATCCCTCAACTCCTGGTATCATGATGTGTTGGGTGCTCTGGATCCGTGGAACACACACAGTCCAACCAACACTTAAAATAGTGCAACACTATTTTATTCAGCTAGAAATTGTTGAACATACTTTCACTGTGGGTTAACACGATGTTAGATTAAACTAAAGACCTATGCCTGTCCTAACCAGTCTATGCACTCAGCACATGGTGAAGATCTGTGCTGTAAGCTGTAAGCTCTGTCCTTCTGAGAGGCTGCATCCCAAATGAGCGGGAAAACTGATGCCCTCTGTCTTTATAGTGAGTGTGCTCTAACTGGTGATTGGCTGGGGTGTTGTGTGTGTTGATTGGTCTTGCTGTGTGTCCATCAGTGTGTGTGTCTGCACCATGATATACTGGTGTATGTTATGACAGTGTCCAGCTAATTTCTGGACACAGGGGCAAGAGTTTCTGCCTTATCTGTCAAAATAAAATGTCATGAGCACATTACACTACAGTGATCATCCATTAAAGGGTCACCGTGGGATTCCACTGAAAGTTGTAGGCAACACATGGCAAAATTCAAGTTCAAAGCTGGACAGTCTGACCTCCAGAATCAAGAATCTTCTTTATTTTGCAGGAAGGCAATCTTAAAATAGAAACTAATCTGTAAAGTTGGGCAGAATTTTACCTGTATTTGGCAGAGTGCAGAACCATGTGGGAAAAGCGACATTGAAGCCGTTGGCACCAACGGCGGCTTTCTCTACCGTATCGTTGGGAACTTCATTTTGTAAAGGTCACGGTGCCATTTTTAAAGGCACAAATGTTCACCATCCCCCCGCCCCCCGTGCTAATGGGCAGTATCAGGAGGCAGTGCTCAGGTAATCCCAGGCATAACCCTCTTCCCCCTGAGCGATGCACTCACCTGAGCTCCTCTGGGAGAACTGCCTGCCAGGTGCACACCATGGGAGACCAGTTGTTATTCACACTGGTCTGCCCTCATGCCAATATGAATGGATTATCTTACAGGAGGGTGAATGATTCAGGTATTGTGGCCTAATAATGCAATGTTACTTTAACTTCAGGCACAGACCTTGAAACTTATCAGTGATGAATCCCCACGCCCACCCACCCCCGTCGTCCGCACCTCCGCCACCCCAAGGATTCATTGGGACCGTGAATGACCAGCTCACTTGCAGGGATCACCCAGGTGGACGGTAGAAAGTGTTACTGTGGGCAGGAGTCAGAAGTTTTCAAATGATGTGGAGCACCAGAGCTCACTGCAGAGCAGGTCATCGTCATCCTCCAGCCCATGGACCAGACCCGCTGTTACCGCCATCCCATGGCCCGCACTCTGTAGTGAGGCAGGTTGGACTCATGGAGGGGTTTGCAGGTGTGGGGGATGTTATTGCAGGGAGGGGGTCATAATATACATCAGTACATTATGGTGCAATCACATACACACACTGATGGACATGCAGTAGGACCAACCAGCATACATAACACCGCAGCCAATCACCAGTGAGAGCACAAGCACTATAAAGACAGGGGACAGAAGAGTTCCCGTTCATTCTAGCAGCAGCCAGCTCAGAGCACAGAGCTCACAGCCTGCATCACAGACATTCACCATGTGCTGAGTGCCTCACCATAGCTAGTGATAGGAAAGGGTCCACAGTTAAGCTGGTATTGCTTATACCCACGTTTACAGTATGTTAGCATAGTTGAACAGTTAATAAAATAGCGTTACACCACTTCCAGCATTGTTGGCTTGTTTGTGAACCAGAACACCCAACACGACAGAGGGTGGACATGGAAGGGGGTGGTCAGCTGGGGGTAGGTGGGGATTGTGTTGATGGGATTGGATGTTTTTACCGCCGTCAGCCAGGCTCCCTAGTCGGTGAAACTGGAAAGATTAGAGTGTCCCGTGCGCGCCGGTCTTGCCCCACATCCTCCACGTCGGACGAGGCCTGGCATTCATTCTCCTACTCCAGCACATTGCTCCTCTTCTACATGATGTTGTGGAGGACACAGCAGGCCACCATCATGTAGGAGACTCTCCTAGCTCTGTATTGGTGGGTCGCTCCAGAGCGGTCCAGATACCTGAACCACATCTTCAGTATGCCAAAGTACCGCTCCGTCACAACCCTGGTCGTGACATGGGCATCGTTGAAGCGGCTCTCCGCGTTGGTCTGTGGCCTCTGGATCGACATCATCAGCCATGACTGCAGTGGATAACTCTGTCACCCAAGAGCCAACCCCTCACCCAGGGGTTTGCCTCGAACATGTCGGGAACCACCGAGTGTGCCAGGATGAAGGCGTTGTGCACACTTCCTGTGTATTGGGGCGCAGACATGCACAATGTGCATCCAGTGGTCACACACCAACTGCACGTTCATCGAGTGGAACCCCTTTCAGTTTGTGAAGGCCTTCCCCTCATGCGCCAGTGCCCATAGGGGGATATGCATCCTGTTGAGCACCCCCTGAACCTGGAGCATCCAGGCAATGGTGGCAAACCCAGCTGCCCGGGCATCATGGTGGGCTTGGTCCACCTTGAAGCTGATATATTGTACCGACCATGCATATAGGGCCTCCGTTACGGCACGGATACACCTGTGCACCAAGGTCTGCGAGATCCCTGACAGGTCCCCACTCGGCGCCTCAAAGTACCTTGTGGCGAAAAGGTCCAGGGCGAGCATCACCTTGATGGCCACCAGGAGTGGGTGTCCTGTCCCATACACCCACAGTTCTAATGTGCCATGATCTGGCAGGTATGCCATATGGTCCCCCTGCTCAGCCAGAGTCTTCGACAGCATGCCCGGTCCAGCAGGTCCTCGAATGACAGGCTCTGATGCGGCACCTCCTTCCCACCTCCGCCTTGGTCTGTTGGCCGGCCGGCTCTCCATCCTCACTGGCTGGCTCCTGTTCCTCTGGGGAAAGCTCCGCTGCTACAGGGTTCTCCCCGAGCAACTCCTGCTTGTACAGCCTCAGTGCACCCCCAGGGTTGTGGTGGCAAAGCAGACGGCAACCATCCCTGGTTGGATTCCGAAGTCTGCAGGGAGTGAAAGGCAGCCGTGTTAGCATAGTGCATACCCCTGTGCCCAACCAGGTCCAACGGGCTACACAGTGGTCCCAGCCTGCACTGCAGCCCTTGCACCCGCATGTCCCCCTCCCCCATCCCCATGTCCACCCCCGGTCGTTCCCCCTGGCACACTGCCCTCTGCACCACACCCTTGACCTCTTGGTGTCCGGTTTAGCCGGGGCCTCTTCAGGCATCCTCCTTTAGAGGCTACCGTGAGCGTTCCCCTAGGGTGGGCCACATGATTCCCTGCCGAGTAGTGTTGGTGGGGTAGAGCTTAGGTGGAGGGAAGGGGTGGTGGTGGGGAGGGTGGAGTGGGTGCACCCATACGGCCGGCGTCGCTCTACACAGCCAAGGGCCACGGTGGACGATGGGGTGCGCAGCAGGATGGCTGTCTTGCAGACCGCAGGAATGACCGTCCATGCCTGGATACCCTGGTCCCAGGGGAACACCCAACCCCGTGATCCATCCCCTGGTCACCCCCTGCTACTTCTCCCCGGCCCAGGCTGACATACCCCCCCCCCCCCCCCCAGCCCAGCCATACCATTATCAGGAGTGGCAGACCAGCAGCCCACGGATTAGCCTCTGGGGAATGACCTACCTCCTCCGTCTCCCTCTGCAGCCACTGCGCATGTTTCCTGATTTTTAAAACCACAAATGAACCTCACCATCGGTAATTCCTCCTGGCGGAGGTGGAGCATCACGGGAGCCCTGGAGGATACCAGGACGGGCCCTTTAATGTTGTGCCAAGGCTGTTTACTGAACATGCAGCATAGAATTCATTCATGTCGCTGTCAAGGCACCGGAGCATAGCGTTCTTACAGGCGCCTGCTCCGGACTCTATTTTCAGCTGACATGCGATTCTCAGCCCAATCATGCCTTGGATTCCAGCGCCGCTGGACAGAGAATCCCGTTCAATATATCTGCAACTATCTCTTTTAGAATCAAATGGTGTAGGCCAACTGTTCCCAGGGATTTGTCAGATTGTATTTCCTTAAATTTCCCTAATAATTTATCTCTTCTGATGTCATTTTCCTTAATTACTTCACCCTTTTTAGGCTCCCAGCTTGTATGGAACCTAGGTCGTCTATTGTGAAGTCAGGTAGAAAATATTTGTGCAATGCCGCTGCCATTTCCTCATTCCCAATGATAATTTCTGCTTCGAAGCATTTACTTTAGCTTTTCCTTTTTATATACTTTGAAACATTCTGTTGAACTGATTTTATATTTCTGGCTAATTTACTCCCATATTCCATGGGCGGGATTCTCCGACCCCCCCGCCGGGTCGGAGAATCGCCGGTAGGCGGTGCGAATCCTGCCCCACCGCCCCGATGCCGGCTGCCATATTTTTCGGTGCCGTTTTTCGGGCGGGGGTGGGACTCATGCCACGCCGGTCGGGGGTCGTTAGCAACGGCCCCCCCCCCGGCAATTCTCCAGGCCGAGCGGCCATCCATTTTTGGCCAGTCCCGCCAGCGTGAACTGCTCACCTCTGACACCGGCAGGACCTGGCAGGTAAGTCGGCAGGGGCGGTCCTCGGGGGGGGCGTGGGGGGGGATCCGACCCCAGGGGGGCCCCCACAGTGGCCTGGATGCGATTGGGGCCCACCGATCTGCGGGCGGGCCTGTTCCGTGGAGGCACTTCTTCCTTCTGCACCAGGCCCTATAAGGCTATGCCATGGCCGGCGCAGAGAAGAGGACCCCCCGCGCATGCGGCAAAATACGCCAGCCGGTCTGCGCACGCGTGGAACCTCGCAGGCGGTTCCGCGCATGCGTGACATTACGCCGGCCTTTCCGCGCATGCTGAACTCGCGCAGTCCCTTCGGCGCCGGCTGGAGCAGCACCAACGACTCCGGCGTCCACTTAGCCCCTGAGACAGGTGAGAATTCCTCACCTTGGGGGCCGTAGTTGTTGGCCACGGTTTTCCCGCCGGCGTGGGGACTTAGTCCCCGGAAGGGAGAATCTCGGCCCATATTTTTACATTTCATCAACTTTATAGTGGCATTCTTAATACCCAGACATGCTATTGTTTTTTGCAACGTTATAAACCTCGTCCTTTAACCAAATACTCCCTTAACTTCCTGAGTGAGCGAGGGGTGGATCTTTCTTACAAAGTTTATGTGCGTCAATGTAATTTATTTTGCTGAAACTTTGGAATTGTTTCTTTAAATGTTCCCCACTGCTCATTGTTTAAGCACAGAGTATTGTTTGCGATTAGAATGTATCACTTTCAGACTGAGAACATAGAACATACAGTGCAGAAGGAGGCCATTCGGCCCATCGCGTCTGCACCGACTTACTTAAGCCCTCACTTCCACCCTATCCCCGTAACCCAATAACCCCTCCTAAACATTTTGGTCACTATGGGCAATTTATCATGGCCAATCCACCTAACCTGCACGTCTTTGGACTGTGGGAGGAAACCGGAGCACCCGGAGGAACAGGCAATTGGATGGTATTAAGATTTTTCAGACTACATTGCTAATTAACTCTGCTTTATTACACAGATCTCAAATAACATTCCACAAGAACATCTTCTGGATCATTCTGGAATTATAATTATAATCATTAGGATTCTATTCATTGGAGTTTAGAAGAGCAATGGGGGATCTCATTGAAACTTATAGTCTCATAGAGTTTTCTGGCATTCAATTCACATATCAATATAAATTGAAGGTTATCCATTAAATTAGAATTCCTACAATGTAGAAGAGGCCATTTGGCCCATCGAGTGTACACCGACCCTCTGAAAGAGCACCCTACATACTCCCCCACCCAATCCCTGTAACCCCAACTAACCTGCATATCTTTGGACACTAAGGGACAATTTTAGCATGGCCAATCCAACTAATCTGCATATCTTTGGACTGTGGGAGGAAACCAGAGCACCCGGAGGAAACCCACGCAGACATGGGGAGAACGTGCAGACTCCACACAGACTGTCACCCATGGCCGGAATTGGACCCGGGTCCCTGGCGATCTGAGGCAGCAGTGCTAACCACTGTGCGACCATGTCGCTCGTGTGATGTATGCAATGTTATGTGATGTCTCTGCAAGAATTTGAGACTTACTGTCCCTTTTCCATGCGATATTAGACAGACACTTAGAATTGCATTCTCAAAGCTTTATTTAAGGTAATCTGGGGCGAGATTCTCAGACCCCCCGCCGGGTCGGAGAATCGCCGGGGGCTGGCGTGAATCCCGCCCCCGCCGGTTGCCGAATTCTCCGGCACCGGATATTCGGCGGGGGCGGGAATTGCGCCGCGCCGGGTGGCGGGCCCCCCCCCGGCGATTCTCCGGCCCGGATGGGCCGAAGTCCCGCTGCTAGGATGCCTGTCCCGCCGGCGTAAATTAAACCACCTTACCGGCGGGACAAGGCGGCGCGGGCAGCTCCGGGGTCCTGGGGGGGATCTGGCCCCAGGGGGTGCCCCCACGGGGGCCTGGCCCGCGATCGGGGCCCACCGATCTGCGGGCGGGCCTGTGCCGTGGGGGCAGTCTTTTCCTTCCGCCTTTGCCACGGTCTCCACCATGGCGGAGGCGGAAGAGACTCCCTCCACAGCGCATGCGCGGGGATGCCATGAGCGGCCGCTAATGCTCCCGCGCATGCGCCTCCCGGCAATGTCATTTCCGCGCCAGCTGGCGGGGCACCAAAGGCCTTTCCCGCCAGCTGGTGGGGCGGAAATCAGTCCGGCGCGGGCCTAGCCCCTCAAGGTTAGGGCTAGGCCCACCAAGATGTGGAGGATTCCGCACCTTTGGGGCGGCGCGATGCCCGACTGATTTGCGCCGTTTTTGGCGCTGATCGGCGGACATCGCGCCGTTACCGGAGAATTTCGCCCCTGATGTTTTTAACAAGTGCTGGAGATATTTTTGTCTCATTACCACCTTTTCCTGCCCATTATCAAGGGAGGGGGTTGGTGTTGCTGCTGCTAAGGAGAAGGGGGAGCTGTTATGGGATGGGGTGGTCGAGGCGGGAGGGCGCCGTCGGGGGGATACACGGGTACGTGGGAACCGGGTGAGGAGCTGGGTTAAAAAAGGGGATGGCTAGTCGACAAGGGGGGGGGGGTAAAGAGCCCCCCAACCCGGCTGATCACGTGGAACGTGAGAGGGCTGAACGGGCCGATTAAAAGGGCACGGGTACTCGCACACCTAAAGAAATTAAAGGCAGATGTGGTTATGTTGCAGGAGACGCATCTGAAACTGATAGACCAGGTCAGACTACGTAAAGGATGGGTGGGGCAGGTGTTTCATTCGGGTTTGGATGCGAAGAACAGGGGGGTGGCTATCTTGGTGGGGAAACGGGTACTGTTTGAGGCAAAGACCATAGTGGCGGATAGTGGGGGTAGATATGTGATGGTGAGTGGCAGATTGCAAGGGGAGGCGGTGGTTCTGGTGAACGTATATGCCCCGAACTGGGATGATGCAAATTTTATGAAGCGTATGTTGGGACGTATCCCGGACCTGGAGGCGGGAAAGTTGGTAATGGGGGGAGATTTCAATACGGTGCTTGATCCAGGGCTGGACCGATCGAGGTCCAGGACCGGGAGGAGGCCGGCAGCGGCCAGGGTGCTCAAGGACTTCATTGAGTAGATGGGAGGGGTAGACCCCTGGAGATTTAGTAGGCCTAGGAGTAAGGAGTTCTCATTTTTCTCCCATGTCCACAAAGTATATTCACGGATAGACTTTTTTGTCTTGGGAAGGGCACTGATTCCGAAGGTGACAGGGACGGAATATACGGCCATAGCTATTTCGGACCACGCTCCACATTGGGTAGACCTGGAGGTAGGAGAGGAAAAAAACAGCACCCACTCTGGAGAATCGATATGGGCTTATTGGCGGATGAGGGGGTATGTTTAAAGGTGAGGGGGTGCATCGAAAGGTACTTGGAGCTTAATGACAATGGAGAGGTTCAGGTGGGAGTGGTCTGGGAGGCATTGAAGGCGGTGGTTAGAGGGGAACTGATATCCATAAGGGCACATAAAGGGAAACAAGAGGGTAAAGAAAGGGAGCGATTGCTGAAAGAACTTTTGAGGGTGGACAGGCAATATGCGGAGGCACCGGAGGAGGAACTGTACAGGGAAAGACAAAGGCTACATGTGGAGTTTGACCTGCTGACCACAGGTAAGGCAGAGGCACAGTGGAGGAGGGCACAGGGTGTACAGTATGAGTATGGAGAGAAGGCGAGTCGGCTACTGGCCCACCAATTGAGGAAGAGGGGAGCAGCGAGGTAGATAGGTGGGGTGAGAGATGAGGAGGGAGAGATGGAACGGGGAGCGGAGAGAGTGAACGGGGTGTTCAAGGCATTTTATGAGAGGTTATATAAGGCTCAGCCCCCGGAAGGGAAGGAGGGAATGATGTGTTTCTTGGATCAGCTGGAATTCCCTAAGGTGGAGGAGCAGAAGAGGGTGGGACTGGGAGCACAGATTGAGTTGGAGGAGGTGGTAAAAGTGATTTGGAGCATGCAGGCGGGGAAGGCCCCGGGACCGGACGGATTCCCGGTGGAATTTTATAGGAAGTATATGGACTTACTGGCCCCGCTTCTGACGAGAACCTTTAATGAGGCTAGGGAAAGGGGGCAGCTGCCCCCGACTATGTCGGAGGCAACGATATCGCTCCTTTTGAAGAAGGAAAAAGACCCGCTGCAGTGTGGGTCCTACAGGCCCATTTCCCTTTTAAATGTAGATGCTAAGCTTTTGGCCAAGGTGATGGCGACGAGAATAGAGGACTGTGTCCCCGGGGTGGTCCACGAGGATCAAACTGGGTTCGTTAAGGGGAGACAGCTGAACACGAACATACGGAGGTTGCTAGGGGTAATGATGATGCCCCCACCAAGGGGGAGGCGGAGATAGTGGTGGCGATGGACGCCAAGAAAGCATTCGACAGAGTGAAGTGGGATTATCTGTGGGAGGTGCTGAGGAGATTTGGTTTTGGAGAAGGGTATATCGGATGGGTACAGCTGCTGTATAGGGCCCCGGTGGCGAGCGTGGTCACGAACAGACAGAGGTCTGATTACTTCCGTCTTCATAGAGGGACGAGGCAGGAGTGTCCCCTGTCTCCGTTACTGTTTGCATTGGCGATTGAGCCCCTGGCCATAGCACTGAGGGGCTCCAGGAAGTGGAGGGGAGTGCTCGGGAGGAGAAGAACACCGGGTATCCTTGTATGCAGATGATTTATTGCTGTATGTTGCGGACCCAGTGGAGGGGATGCCTGAGATAATGCAGACACTCAGGGAGTTTGGGGAATTTTCGGGGTACAAATTGAATCTGGGTAAGAGTGAGCTGTTTGTGGTGCATCGGGGGGAGCAGAGCAGGGGAATAGATGACTTACTGCTGAGGAAGGTGACAAGAGATATCCGGTACTTAGGGATTCAGATAGCCAGTTGGGGAACCATACACCGGCTTAATCTAACAAGATTGGTGGAACAGATGGAGGAGGATTTTAAGAGATGGGACATGGTGCCCCTGTCACTGGTGGGTAGGGTGCAGGCAGTTAAAATGGTAGTCCTCCCGAGATTCCTCTTTGTGTTTCAGTGCCTTCCGGTGATGGTCACGAAGGCTTTTTTCAAGAGAATTGAGAAAAGTGTCATGAGTTTTGTGTGGGCGGGGAAGACCCCGAGAGTGAGGAGGGGGTTCTTTCAGCGTAGCAGGGATGGGGGGGGCTGGCACTACTGAGCCTAAGTGAATACTACTGGGCCGCCACTATCTCAATGATGTGTAAGTGGATGGGAGAAGGGGAGGGAGCGGCATGGAAGAGATTGGAAATGGCGTCCTGCAAGGGAACCAGCCTACAAGCAATGGTGACGGCGCCGTTGCCGTTCTCCCCGAAGAAATACACCACAAGTCCAGTGGTGGTGGCAACGCTAAAAATTTGGGGGCAGTGGAGACGACATAGGGGAAGGACGGGAGCGTCGGTGCGGTCCCCGATAAGAAATAACTATAGGTTTGTCCCGGGGAGAATGGATGGGGGATTTGGAGCATGGCAAAGAGCTGGGGTTGTGCAACTGAGAGATCTGTTCGTAGACGGGACGTTTGCGAGTCTGGGAGCGCTGACGGAAAAATATGGGTTGCCCCAAGGGAATGCATTTCGGTACATGCAACTGAGGGCTTTCGCGAGGCAACAGGTGAGGGAATTACCGCAGCTCCCGACGCAGGAGGTTCAGGATAGAGTGATCTCAGGGACATGGGTGGGGGATGGTAGGGTGTCGGATATATACAGGGAAATGAGGGACGAGGGGGAGATCATGGTGGATGAGTTGAAGGGGAAATGGGAAGAAGAGCTGGGGGAAGAGATTGAGGAGGGTCTGTGGGCTGGTGCCCTACGTAGGGTAAACTCATCGTCCTCGTGCGCCAGGCTAAGCCTGATACAATTCAAGGTTTTACACAGGGCGCATATGACCGGAGCACGGCTCAGTAAATTTTGCGGGGTAGAGGATAGGTGTGGGAGATGCTCGAGAAGCCCAGCAAACCACACCCACATGTTTTGGTCATGTCCGGCACTGCAGGGGTTCTGGGTGGGGGTGGCAAAGGTGCTTTCGAAGGTGGTGGGGGTCCGGGTCGAGCCAAGCTGGGGGTTGGCTATATTCGGGGTTGCAGAAGAGCCGGGAGTGCAGGAGGCGAGAGAGGCTGATATCTTGGCCTTTGCGTCCCTAGTAGCCCAGCGAAGGATATTGCTTATGTGGAATGAAGCCAAACCCCTGGGCGTGGAGACCTGGATAAATGATATGGCAGGGTTTATAAAACTAGAACGGATAAAGTTTGCACTAAGGGGTTCGGCTCAAGGGTTCACCAGGCGGTGGCAACCGTTCATTGACTACCTCGCAGAACGATAAAGGAAATGGGAAGGTAACAGCAGCAACCCAGGGGGGGGGGGGGGGGGGGGGGGCCCGGGCAGGTCCTCAGGGGTGTTTTTGCATAAATATTTGTACTAAGTTATGTATATTGGATTGTTTGATTTTATTTTTGGAGAGTTATTATTTTTGATAGGGCAGTTGCCATTTAGTTTATATATTATTTATTTATTTGTTAAAAACGGCCACTGTTATTTATACTGTTTTACTGTTGTAAAAAGGAAAACCTTTGTATTGTTTTGTTTGGCCAAAAAATTTGAATAAAATATATATATTTTTTAAAAGGGTGGGGGGTTGGGTGGGGTTCCAGCAGGATATAAATTGTAAAAGGAAATATGCTATCTTACCACTAAAGATCCATTTATTCAAATTTTGGGTTAACTTTTAAGCAGTGAACACTCCCACAAACAGGTGGAGACCTAATTAAATATTTAAATTGCGGTTGACTGACATTGTTTGAACCCACATGCAATTTTTATGTAATTTGGTACGACCACCAGGAAGTCTAAAACCAAACAGCACTATTTAAAGCTGGAAGCAGGTCTGACACTCAAAGGATGGAATTCTCCCATTTTGAGACTAAGTGCAGTGACAGGTGGCTCCAGTGACTCTTGTCCTGCCAACCAGAATAGCAGGATCCCGTGCCAGATTCTGTTCTTGGAAGTTCATCATTTATGCGCAAGTGAGTTCCTCTCTGACTCTCCTGATGGGCCAGCAGCTGATTTGTCTGCCCACCCCCAGCTGACGGGTTCAAAAGTCCCGGCGCCATATTTAAATACCAGTCCAGCACACTCATAGCGCTCTTTTCAGCCAACCGTCTTCACCAGACTGTGCAGGATGTCAGCAACCCAAAGGAAAAAGACTAGCAGCCTCAAGAAGTAGTCTGTCCCTCAATTCAAACATCCTCCCCATGAACCCATCTCCTACAAGGCTACCTGCGCCCCACTTGGACCTCTACCCACCACATCTGGAGTCTTTGTGCATCCCCTTCTAGTAAATGTTGTGGTATCCCTTTGACTCCCTTGTTTCTGAGATTTTCATGCAGCCTCGTCAGAGTTCAGCTTCCCTCCCCTCAGACCTCCCTCTGCCTTCCATTGTTCATCTTCACCATCCATCTCCTTGCCCCTCTGCCTGACATCATGACCTTCCGCTTTCCCCCACCTTCCGCGCACATAGCCCTCGTACCACATGGTTCCCCTTTTGTCTTTGTTAAGTCACACCCCCCTCAGCCCCCGGCCTCACCTCACACTCCAATTAGGGTTGAACTTCAGACCTGTGTTGCGATGGGTGCATGGGTTCCACAGCACAGTCCTGTCCAGATAAACACTGCTGTGTGAACCAGGGGCAAGAAGACCCCTGTATTCCCCAACTCAAGGTACAGTACTAATCTGACTCAGTGGCACAGGAGGATCCATAGGTCCACCAGCACGGTGCTATCCATGAAGGCTAGTACGGCATGGAGCTGGAGGCCAGAGTGGTGACCAGCACATCAGGAGCAGCACAGCACTATGTTAGAAAGTTGTTGTCCTCACTGTGCGATCTCTGACAAACAATGCCTTGTGCTCGCCACGCATCAGCAATCGGGTATGACGCTGATAATTTCCTGTCGGCGTAACGCAAGATAGGAAAATGCTGACAGGATGCCGGCCGGCAGCTGGTTTTATGAACATTCATGAAATGCAAATGAGGGCAAATGGAATTTAAACCACCTGCCAGTGGGAAAAAAGAACCACCATTAACTCACCACAAAGAGAATTGTTACGGGATTTTATGCCAGGGTGTTTGACTCCTGCCAGATTCACCGTGCCCGCCACCAAACACACGATGGCGGGTTGGGAGTATTCCGTCCAGAATTCCTCATACTTTTGAGAGCTATGGGCCGGGGATTCCCTGCTGCCAGACGCCAGCAGTGAGATTCGCGATCGGGTGGAGAATGTTGCGTCAGGAAAAAAACGGAATTGATGCCTGGCACCGATCTTGTTGGGATGCCCCAGTCCCCCATTGGCAGCAGCATCAAGGTTCATGATACTGCTGGTGGTCCCATGCAAATCCGTTGCTTCCATCGATTTGACTACGATTAACAGGCTGGACACCGGATGCTCCACCCCTCTTAGGTGGGAGTCAGGCCGGCATGAATTGGTACAAATATTTGTGAGCAGGGCCTTGGCACCATGACTGTTGAGGGGGAGCAGGAAGGTAAGAAACTCTCAAAACTTTTCGGCCTTGCTGCGGGGTGTCTGCCTAGACCTCAAGGAGTAGCGGGGAACGACGTGGTGGCAAGTGTGTGGCCTTGGGGTGTCCCTTCGGGATCTGATTGCCCTGGCTCAGACCCCCATTGCTGCATTATTTCATTTAAATCCACTCTTTAGTTGCAACTTATATGTCTCCCTGCTCCCCTTACCTCATTCCCACCCCCCAGCTGTTGAAACTGCTGACTGCCTGATGCGACCATCAATTCACACGAGACGGAGAGTTGAAGTGAACAGTGGCTTTAATCAGCTAGAACTGTGCCCGCCTGCGACTGCTCTGCACTAAGAGCCACCTGCAGCAGCAGCTCTATATACTTCCCCCAAGGGGGCGGAGCCAGGGGCGGAGACCACAAGGGCATCAACTTGATACAATGCAGTGTAATACAATACAATGGTCCATAGGTGGAGCCCACAAGGGCAACAACATAGTACAATGCAATACAGTGGTGAATGGCTGCCATAATACATTCACCCCCTGTTAAAAAATTGAAGTCCAGCGGGGGCGAAGTGGCTCATAGGTTGAGTTTGTCCGACGCCCTGATCGTGCGCTGCAATCGCCTGAGCTCTGGTTTAGCTGCGGGCACGGGTGTTGAACTCGTTGCTGCGGGCACGGCTGTTGAACTCGTCGGAGCAGGCACGGGGGTGTGGACTCCGGGAGCGTCTCTTCTGGAGCTTCATCCCTGTAGGTCGGGGTGGGGAAGGGGGTGTAGGGGGGGGTGGAGGCCATGTAGGGGCGGGGTTGCTGTTCGGCATAGGTTGGGGGGGGTAGGTGATGGTCGTAGGGGATCCTGCGGGTGCCAGGTCTCGGAGGGAGACTGTCTCTTGTCGGCCGTCGTGGTGCGCCACATAGGCATACTGGGGGTTGGCGTGAAGGAGCTGGACCCTCTCGACGAGGGGGTCGGACTTATGGCTCCTCACGTGTTTTCGGAGGATTTCAGGCCCCGGTGTCATCAGCCAGGACGGAAGCGAGACCTCGGAGGTGGATTTCCAAGGGGAAACAAATAGGCGGTCATGAGGGGTCTCGTTCGTGGCTGTGCAAAGGAATGATCTAATGGAGTGGAGCGCGTCGGGGAGGACCTCCTGCCAGTGGCAAACTGGGAGACTCCTAGACCGTAGGGCCAAGAGGATGGCCTTCCATACCGTTGCGTTCTCCCTCTCCACCTGTCCGTTTCCCCGGGGATTGTAACTGGTAGTCCTGCTCGAGGCGATGCCCTTACCGAGCAGGTACTGACGCAATTTGTCGCCCATAAACGAGGAGCCCCGGTCACTATGGACGTAAGTGGGGAAACCGAACAAGGTGAAGATGCTATGTAGGGCCTTAATGATGGTGGCCGCGGTCATGTCGGGGCATGGGATTGTAAAGGGGAAGCGGGAGTACTCGTCAACGACGTTGAGAAAATACTCGTTGCGGTTGGTAGAGGGTGGGGCCCTTTGAAGTCGATACTGAGGCGCTCCAGCAGCCAGGATGCCTTCACCAGGTGGGCCTTATCTGGTCGCTAGAAGTGCGGCTTACATTCCGCGCAGATTTGGCAGTCCCTGATCATGGCCCTGACCTCCTCGGTGGAGTAGGGCAGGTTGCGGGCCTTGATGTAGTGGAGAAGCCGGGGATCCCCCGCGTGGTAGAGATTGTTGCGGATGGCCTGGAGTCGGTCATCTTGCGCGCTGGCGCATGTGCCGCGGAACAGGGCATCTGGGGTTCATTGAGCGTCCCAGGACGCTACACGATATCGTAATTATAAGTGGAGAATTCGATCCTCCACCTCAAGATTTTATCGTTCTTGATCTTGCCCCGCTGTGTGTTGTCGAACATGAAGGCTACCGATCGTTGGTCGGTGACAAGGGTGAACCTCCTACCAGCGAGATAGTGCTTCCAATGCCGTACAGCTTCCACAAAGGCTTAAGCTTCTTTTTCGACTGAGGAGTGTTGAATCGCGGAGGCGCTGAGAGTACGGGAGAAAAAGACTACGGGCCTGCCTGTCTGATTAAGGGTAGCGGGGAGGGCGATCTCTGACGCGTCTCTCTTCACCTGGAAGGGGGTGGACTCGTCGACCACGCACATCGCGGCTTTGGCGATATCCGCCTTGATGCGGCTGAAGGCCTGGCGGGCCTCAGCCGCCAGTGGGAAGATGGTGGCTTTGATCAGTGGGCGGGCTTTGCCCACATAGTTGGGGACCCACTGGGCGTAATAGGAAAAGAACCCGAGGCATCTTTTCAGGGCCTTGGGGCAGCGGGGGAGAAGGAGTTGCAGGAGGGGGTGCATACGGTCGGGGTCGGGTCCTAGGACTCCGTTTTACATGACATAGCCGAGGATGGCTAGTCGGGTTGTGCAGAAAACGTATTTTTCCTTGTTATAAGTGAGGTGGAGGGCTTGGACGGTTTGGAGAAACTTCTGAAGGTTGGCATTGTGATCCTGCTGGTCGTGGCCGCAGATGGTGATGTTGTCCAAGTACGGAAATGTGGCCTGCAGCCCGTACTGGTCCACCATTTGGTCCATTGTTCTTTGGAAGACCGAGACCCTGTTGGTGACGCCAAAGGGGGCCCGGAGGAATTGGAAGAGGCAACCGTCTGCCTCAAATGCCGTGTAGTGGCGGTCCTCCGGGCGGATTGGGAGCTGGTGGTATGCGGACTTCAGATCTACCGTGGAGAACACCCAGTAGTGTGCAGTCGGATTCACCATGTACGCTATCCGGGGGAGGGGGTATGCATCGAGGTGCGTGTACCGGTTTATGGTTTGGCTGTAGTCTACAACCATCCGGTTCTTTTCCCCGGTCCTGACGACCACCACCTGACCTCTCCAGAGGCTATTACTGGCCTCGATGATCCCTTCCCTCAAGAGCCGCTGGACCTCGGACTTGATAAAAGTCCTGTCCTGGATACTGTACCGCCTACTCCTGGTGGCAATGACTTTACAGTCGACGGTGAGGTTCGCGAAGAGCGGGGGAGGGTCGACCTTCAGGGTCGCGAGGCTACATACGGTGAGGGGGGGTAGGCGCCAGCCGAACTTCAGCGTCAGTCTGCTGAGGTTGCACTGGAAGTCCAGTCCCAACAGGAGAGAGGCGCAGAGATCGGGGAGTACATATAGTTTAAAATTTGCGTACTCGGCGCCCTGTATCGCGAGGTTCGCGACAGTGTACTCCCGGATCTGCACTGAATGGGATCCGGAAACGAGTGACATTGTTTGAGATGCGGGGGAGATTTGGAGAGAACAGCGCCTTACCGTGTCTGAATGTACGAAGCTCTCCGTGCTCCCAGAGTCAAACAGGCAGGGCGTTTCGTGCCCATTGATCCGGGCGGTCATCATGGAGTTCCTGAGGTGCTTTGGGCATGACTGGTCGAGGGTGACCGCGCCGAGTTGCGGATAGCCGGCATTGTCGGAGGTGGTGGGGTGGTCCCAAGATGACGGTCCCCGTTGGTCACACGTGTCGGGCGGCGTTGAAGATGGCGGCCAAGATGGTGGCCCCCATGAGTCGCACATGGTGGGCTGCGTGGGGGATGGTGGCCAAGATGGCGGCCCCCGTGAGTCGCACGTGTTGTGTAGAGTCGAAGATGGCTGCCCCCACGGACAACACAAGGCGGATGACGTGTCTGAAGGGGGCGGAGCCGGCAGGCACGCAGCCACGCTGAGGGGTCTGCGGGCCTATGAGTCTGAGAGTCGGGCCTGTGATTTGGAGGACTTGGGCCTGACCAGGCAAACTTTGGCAAGGTGTCCTTTCTTGCCGCAGTCACTACAGGTCGCGTTCCGAACCGGGCAACGCTGCCTGGGGTGCTGGTGCTGGCCGCAGAAATAGCAGGGTAGCCCCCCGGGTTGGGCGGGCAGCTGCGCGGCACAGGCCTGGGGTACTCTCTGGTCGGGTGTCCACGAGGGGGTCGCGTGGTCGGAGGAGTAAGCGTTGAGGCTCTGAAACGCTACTTCTAGGGAGGTGGCTAGTTTTACCGTCTATTCTAGGTCGAGGGCGCCCTTCTCGAGTAGGCGCTGTCTGACGTAGTTGGACCGGACTCCAGCCACATAGGCATCCCGGATGGCGAGTTCCATGTGTTGTGAGGCAGTGACAGCCTCGTAGTTGCAGCTTCGCCGAGTACTTTCAGGTCGAGTAGGTACTCCTCCAGCGATTCCCCGGGGAGTTGGCGGCGAGTGGTGAGGAGATGCCGCGCGAACACTTCATTCACCGGCTTCACGTATTGCCACTTTAGGATCGTGACTGCGTCTGCGTATGCGGTCACTTCCTCGATTTGCACAGAGATTCGATGGCTCACCCGGGCGTGGAGGAGACTCAGCTTCTGTTCGTCGGTGATGGAGGGCGAGGAGGAAGCGGCGAGGTAGGCCTCAAAACAGCGGAGCCAGTGCGAAAAAATCCCTTTGGCTTCAGCGGTTGTGGGTCGAGTTCCAGTCGGTCAGGCTTGAGGGCTCCTTCCATCGCAATGTTGTAGCTGATTAAATTGATGCGACCACCAATTCACACGAGACAGAGAGTTGAAGTGAACAGTGGCTTTAATCAGCTAGAACTGTGCCTGCCTGCGACTGCTCTGCACTGAGAGCCGCCTGCAGGGAAGCAGCTCTATATACCTCCCACAAGGGGGCGGGGCCAGGGGCGGAGCCCACAAGGGCACCAACATGATACAATGCGGTGTAATACAATACAATGGTCCATAGGTGGAGCCCACAAGGGCAACACCATAGTACAATGCAATACAGTGATGAATGGCTGCCATAAATCACCACACTGCGCACTGTATCCTGTATGTGCTCAGAGGGCGTCTGGTCATGTGGGAGCCCACCCTCCGGCAACCCACCAAGCCCATCCTTCTACAAACCCTCACACACCAGCAGTACCATCAAGGGGATGGGTGTGGCCATGCTCAATCACCGGTCTACCAGGTGTTGGCACTCCTCAGTGTAATCCTCAGAAACGCAGCCCCACAGCCGAGGAAACAGGGCATTAGAAGAGCTGACCCTAAACAAAGGACACATGCACTGTGGCTGTTGGCACCCACCCTGGCATACTACCCCTCTCAGAGTAGAATCCTCACCAGGGATACTATCAGCTAGCTCCTGAGGATCATGAGTTTTCTTCAAGTCCTTCCTGTCCACCATACCTCTGATCCCCATTCATCCTGCCACTGGCCAGGAAACCTGACAAACTCTGCCACAACCTGTGTGTTAAACCCAGCATTCACATAACACACCAGCTATATTCCCAGCACATATCCCTTGCTCACCCCCATCCATAAGGCTGCCCACACACCAGTCTCGTAGCATGAAGGTGACTGGTTGAGTCGTTGAGGATGGCGCAGCAGTACAACTCAGGGTGACCATGTAACCTGCTGACATTGGATAGTCAAGGGAATCCTCATCTTGCTAACATTCTCTGTCTCACCCCCGCCTCCACCCTCAAAGACATGGATTTTGGATTACAGCCAGCAATGCTCGCTATCTAGGTGGCTCCTGTTGCCACTATGGATGCTCGGAGGCTAGGGCACCTAGGGAGGACCCTGCACAAGAGGAGCCTGCCCCAGAAGAGCCAGACAAGCCAGTGAGGCTCAGGTGCTGGCCATTCATGAGGTCGAGGAGGAGATGCAAAGGAAGTGCTGCATCAGGCCACATTTTTTTTTTTTTGGAAAATCTTTTTATTGGCTTTTCTCAGGCCACATTTATACCATTAGCGCCTGTCCTTCGAGGAGCTGTCGGTCTACGTGTGCCAATGCCAACTCACCAGGGACACTGTGCACCACCTGAGCTAGATGGTGGTGCAACTGCACTGTGGGGATATGGAGCAGGACTCCCGCTCACAGTGGTCGGCAAGATGATGGTTGCCATGAATGTTTACGCCTTTGACTCATTCCAGGGCTCAATTGGGGACATGTGTGGGATCTCACAAACGTCCACATGCAGGTGCGTTTGTGCTACGCCCCTGAGCATCGGACTACATCACCTTCAACCTGGACAGACACACCAGGATGCCCGGGCAGCAGGATTTGCCGCCATCACTGGCATACACCAGATCCAGGGGGTGATTGATAGCACTTTGCCCTCCAAGCACCGATTCGACAAGCAGTGCCCTTCAAAGATAGGTAAGGCGTCCACTCCATGAATGTGCAGTTGGTGTGCGACCACCATCTGCACCTCATACACATCTGTGCCCGATATCCAGGCAGCGTTCGTAACACTTACATCCTGGTACACTCGTCAGTACCAGGCATCATCGAGCACGCCCTCGTGTGAGGGGTTGGCTATTGGACGACAAAGCTTACCCGCTAATGATGCCCCAGTCCAAGACGGAGAACCATTATAACAACGTTCGAACAGTAACCAGGAGTGTCATTGCCAATGCATCGGCGTGCTCACGATGCACTTCCGATGCCTGGGCTGTTCTAGTGGGGTTCTCCAAAATAGGCCCCAGAGGGTTTGGCACATCGTGTTGGTCTGTTGCATCCTTCATAATATTGTGTAGCAGATGGGTGACATGCAGGATGAGGAGGAAGAACTGACGAGGAGGATGAGGATGGTGTCCGGGATGATACGGGCATAGAGCCTGGGCTGGCAGGACAGCCACCAACATGTGATCCCGGGCCGCCGCATGAAGGGCAACCTCATCACCTACTGATTTACCAACTAGGAGGGCTGAAACCGCCAGCTCCACCACCCTGTCCCACCTCTTCCCCCCCATGCTCTCCTTACCTTATTTTTACCCCCCACTGACCCCAGCCCATACACTATCCCCATTCCCCTGAATCTCTCACCCCCTTCCCTCCCTCTTAGCCCTTCCACCCCTTCCCCCTTCCTCAGGCCTTCCACCCCTGAACCTCTCCCTCAGTCCTTCATTCCACCTTCCCTGTAGCCTTCCACTCTTTCCCACTCTTTCCCAGCTGCCCCTCCCCCTCCGAGAGTCCTTCCAGCATCATCACAGGGTGTTGGCTCTGGGCAGCGGTATCAGCAGGTCTTGTCCATGGGACAGAGGATGATAATGATCCGCTGTGAGATGAGCTCTGGTGCTCCTCATTGTCTGACAAAGTCTGATTCCTGTCTTTGGGGTACCATACCACTATTCACCCAAGTGATCCCACTCAGTCAGACAAAAGTTGTCGGCAGGGCTAGTGAAGTCTTTGTATCCCTGTCAGAGGATAGGTCTGGGAACTACGAAACAGTGAAGAAAGCTACGTTGGGTGTTTATGAGCTGGCACCGGAAGAGTACAGATGAAAGTTGTGACCTGTAAAAACATAGACTCGACAAACTTACATTAAATTTGAAAGGGTTAAACAAAGTCAATTTGACAGTGGGGGCAAGCATTGAAAATAGAAGAAACGTATGATGCCTTTCGAGAGATCATTCTGTTGGAGGAATTTAAAGATTCATTACCGACCATGATTAGAACTCATGTTGAGGAACAGAAAGTTAAAACTACCAGACAAGCCATTAAAAATGCCGTCACGATCTCTCACTACACTCGGGAGGCCTGGCAAGCGGAGCTCCCCACTGTACAAGAGAGGGCTGTATGCGACCTCAGCCGCATGTTCCCCGTTCAGGCCTCTTAAAGAATCCGAGTCTTGTTGAATAGCCATGTGTTTCTCGGCACTGCAAGCGCTGGAAAACATGCAGCTAAACGCGCTCGCTAGGGGACTTTGTTCCCTTTCGGGAGAATCGTGCCCAATATGTACAAAGTACCAAAGGTTCACTATTGGTTCCTCTCTAGCTGGTACCACACTGGTCAGCTCTATTTATACAGCTGCATTGCTAATGATTGCCATTCGTCCCTCATTGGGGGAGCTCATATTCCCCAAGGATCATGGGATAACCAATTGTCCCCAGCCAATAGGACCCAGGCAGGTTATAACACAGGGTTAAGTCATCTTCCAGTTAAGAGCCAGAGTGAACTGACAGATGTATTGCAGTCCTATAAATATATTTGCGGGAATCAACTAGGTGGAACGGGGTTAGCGACACATGACATTGATGTTGGGGACCGTTCCCAACAAACAATATCCATATAGGTTAAGTCCAGTTAATTATCGTAGGTACAGAATGGCATTATTCCAGTGATTGGAACTACCCTAACATCATGGTGTCAAACCAGATGGAATGCAGAGACTGTGCATGGAATACAGGCGGGTGAATGCCATGACCAAGAGGGATTCCTTTCCTCTTCCATATCTGGAAGCCTACATCAAAAGCATTGGACAGTCGAAATTCATCACCAAAATAGACTTGCTAATGGGCTATTCGTAAGTACTTCTGACTGAGTGGGCAAGAAGGTCTCCGCATTTGTGATGCCCCAAGGACTTTATCAATTTAAAGTTACGCTGTTCGCGATAAAGAACACCCCCGCACCTTTTCAGAGAACATAGAACATACAGTGCAGAAGGAGGCCATTCAGCCCATCGAGTCTGCACCGACCCACTTAAGCCCTCACTTGCACCCTATCCCTGTAACCCCTCCTAACCTTTTTGGACACAAAGGGCAATTTAGCATGGCCAATCCACCTAACCTGGACTGTGGGAGGAAACCGGAGGAAACCCACGCAGACACTGGGAGAATGTGCAGACTCCACACAGACAGTGACCCAGTGGGGAATCGAACCTAAGACCCTGGCGCTGAGAAGCCACAATGCTATCCACTTGTGCTACTGTGCTGAGAATCAAGAACAGAGTGATTCGAGGACTGAATCACTGTACCATATTCATTGATGACATAGTGGCATTCAGCCAGAGTTTGGAAGAGCATCTTCACCACCTAAAGGAACACTTTGACAACTTAGGGGAAGCCAATCTCGTGATTAACCGAGCAAAAAACAAACTTGCTGAGGCCCAAATTTCATATCTGGGACACATAGTGGGACATGTTCAAATGGCCCCACGAGATGCAAATATGCAGGCCATTTGGGATTTCCTATAACCCACTACCAGAAAAGAGGTTTGAAAATTTCTGGGGATGAGCGGATTCTGCCATAAGTTCATGTCAATCTTTAGCAGTGCGGTAGCACCACTTACAGAACTCTCAAAGAACAACAAACAATTTAACTGGACAGAGGGCCTCCAAATGGAATTCAACCATTTAAAATCTGTGTTGACGACAAAGCCAGTGTTTGCAGCACTCAATTACAACAAGCAGTGTAAACTGGCAGAGAATCCTAACGACATTGATGTTGGAGCTGCATTATTGTAAGAAGACAAACTTGGCCTTGAGAAGCCTGTGGGATATTTCTCAAGGAAATTAAATCAGCGATTCAGATGGAATTTGCTATTGCAACCATTTAACTTAAAAATCTTTAATGTGGCTGGGAGAGAAAACTTCATTGTGGATATTTTATCCGAGTATAAAAGAGACGTTTGGGACCAGTGGGTGTAAATTTGCTGTGGTATTTTCTCTGTTAATGCATGCTCTTGAATTTTGTAATGTTTAATAATGTAGAACTAATAAAAAAAGGGTTGAGAAATGAAACATCTTACAAATTAAGACATTTCGGGTAGGATTTTCGGTCCCGTCGCACCTGTTTTCTGGTGCCATTTCCCTGCAGCGGGATCCTCCATCCCAGAGGCCAGGCAATGGGGTTTCCCATTGTGGGCACCCCCATGCTATTGGGAAATCTGTGGGCGTGAGTGCACTGCCAGCGAAACAGAGAATCCCACCAACAGATTTGCCTAGTAACAGCAGTAACACAAATTTAACATGATATAACAGAATGTGATCTGCCTAGCTACAGGTAGAAGTCTGCCTAGTGGCAGAAGTAGCCACTATGCAAAAGGTTGATGGGATGCATCTTTACCAGTAATAAGATTAGCAGGCAGCTTGACAGAGGCAGACAGCCAAATTCACAGAATGCAGAATCAGAAAGAAATTCTATAATTGTCAACACCCTTAGAAGCAGGACACCTGTTTACAACTAGCAGCATGGAGGCCAGTTTTACATGTAACGGCCTCTCGGTCTTTGAACCAAGGCAGTGCAGAACCCTTCATAAAGGCAGTTTAAACATCTTTGCTGGACCAGGACAAGACCTTTCACAGGCATGATTGCCATCACTGTATTATGTGTTAACAATCAGCTGTTTTTTGACATATAGATCTATTTGATTTGGATGTTGTTCGGGGAAAGAGGAAGTCTTAAGGAGTTCAGGGCTTGTAGATATATTTTGGAACAAGGGGTATGTTCTATATAAACTGTGTGTGTGTTTAGTGGTTCATATACTTAATTATCTTCATGTAGTATAGTCCTGTTCATATGTATTTCTCTTTTCTTTAATTTAACAAATGACTTTTAATAATTGTTGCACGATAACTGGGCTATTTATTCTCACTGGGGTTTTACTTGACTCCTCACACCATTCCACAAAGAACCCCACGAACCGGGGTTCCAAGTTGGGATAACCTTGCAGAAAACATCAGCATGGCTCGTGACATTAGGAAGAAAAAAAAAGAAAGATTATTGTGAACAGTGTTTCCTCCTGCTTGTACCAACCAGGTCAATATTACTGCAGTATTTTCTTGTTTGCCTAAAACCAAATGAGAAGAATCCCAACTATTTTGGTGCAAATCAAATAACCAAGGAAAGTAAATCAAACAAACTGCGGTATAAATTAAAAGGATAGCCTCTTAAAGGGATCCTACCCTTTAGGGTAGCATGGTAGCACAGTGGGTAGCACTGCTGCTTCACAGATCCAGGGTCCCAGGTTCAAATCCCGGCTTGGGTCACAGTCTGAGAGGAGTCTGCACGTTCTCCTCGTATCTGCGTGGGTTTCCTCCATGTGCTCCGGTTTCCTCCCACAAGTCCCAAAAGACGAGTTGTTAGGTGAATTGGATATTCTGAATTCTCCCTCTGTGTACCCGAACAGGTGCTGGGATGTGGCGACTAGGGGCTTTTCACAGTAACTTCATTGCAGCGTTAATTTAAGCCTACCTGTGACAATAAGGATTATTATTATACCTTAAATAAAAAGAAATCACAAATTAAACATAGAACATCAAACCAGCCCCCAATGAAACAATTACCCTTCGTTATGTATCAGAGAATAAATTAAACGTAATGTTGCCGTAGTCCCAGGTGATCATAGGCTTCTTTCCCCTTTGAGGGGGAGAGCTAACTGGTGGTGATTTAACCTGAGGATCATCATAGCTCAGGCAAAAGGCAAGGTTTCAGGATGGAACTCGCACACACACACACTCACACACACACACACGGGTCAGGTGAAGCACTGTCGTTAATGGTGAAGATTTTTTTAAAAATTAACTGCAGCTGTGAGTAAGAAGACAACCAGTCAGAGCAAACTTGCTTGCAGTAAAGATTTTAGGGTTTGGACTGCGCGCACATGGCAAAGCTCAGCAGGCTGCGGAGAATGAGGATTTTGAAGTCTCCCGACTCTGTTCAGGCCACGACTCAGGGAAAATGTCAAATTACAGTTAGGCAGAATGAAAAAAAAATCTAGTAGCTTGTAATAAAGGGGATTGTTTGTGCATACTTTGAATATAAAATTTGGAAGGGAGGAAGTTAGTTAAAGATAGATCACAGGAGCCGAAATGAAGGGAAAAATGGGCCCCGTGGATGCGTTTAATGAAGACAGTGTGATGTTGAACTCATATGAGGAAAAATTCCAATTGTACCGCATGGCAAATCAAATACCGGGGTCATAAAGGTTGCAAAATTTCTCAGTTCAGGCGGGTGTAAAGCCTTTATGCTGCTCCAAAATTTAGTTCCCCAGCAAAACCAGGAGGAAACCGGGAAGGCACGGTGGCATAATGGTTAGCATTGCTGCCTCACAGCACCAGGGACCCGGGTTCAATTCTGGCTTTGGTGACTGTGTGAGTTTGTACTCCCCGTGACTGCGTGAGTTTCCTCCAGGTTCTCCGGTTTCCTACCACAGTCAAAAACATTTGCAAGGTGATGGGTTGGCCAAGCTAAATTGGCCCTTAATGTCCAGGGATATGCAAGTTAGATTATGGGATTACAGGATAGGGCAGGGTGGACACTCGCAAATGGGTAGAGCACTCATTTGAAGGGTCGGTGCAGACTTGAAGGGCCGAATGGCATACTGCTAGATTGTCAGGACTCTATGGATTCTAAAGATAAGTGGTACGTTGAATTTTTTATTTTTTTTAACTTTAGAGTACCCAATTCATTTTTTCCAATTAAGGGGCAATTTACCGTGGCCAATTCATCTACCTGCATATCTTCGGGTTGTGGGGCCGAAACCCACGCAAGCACAGGGTGAATGTGCAAACTCCACAAGGACAGTGACCCAGGGCCGGGATCGAACCTGGGACCTCGGCGCAGTGAGGGAGCAATGCTAACCACTGCGTCACCGTGCTGCCCTTGGTACGTTGAATTAATCAAAATCGTACAGGGGTATTTCTCTCCTCAACCGTTACCAATTGCAGAAAGGTTTTTTTCCACTGCCATACTTAGGAAGAAGGTGAAAGCAATTTACAGTTCTTAGCGATTTTAAGAAGGTCAGCAAAATATTGCGAACATTTGATACTTTTCATGATAGCCTGGTTTATTCACTCCCCAGTGAAACTAGTTAGAGGAAGGTGTTTACTGTAAATGATTTAACTCTCAAAGCTATTGTGAAGGTTGCCACATCTACGGAGCGAGCAATAAAAGAAGCTACACAGGTAGGGGCTGGAGTAAAGATCCACAAAATGGTTACCACAAGGAAAAAGGCAGCAAAGGTACAACTATGTCACCAATGTACACAGGTTGGACACTCAGCGGGGGAATGCTTGAGTGAAACAAATCCTTGCAAGAACTATGGCAATAAGGGCCATATCACGAATGAATGTTGGGCTCAGAAAACACCTCGTACACCAAGAATGTGCAAAAAAGAATTCCGCTAAACAGACTACTCGGGCGAAATTCTCCGGTATCGTCGCGATGTCCGCGACTGGCGCCCAAAATGGCGCAAATCAGTCGGACATCGCGCTGCCCCAAAGGTGCGGAATGCTCCGAATCTCGGGGGCCGAGCCCCAACCTTAAGGGCCGCTGACGGCATTCCCGCGCATGCGCAGTGGAGGGAGTCTCTTCCGCCTCCGCCATGGTGGAGACCGTGGCGAAGGCGGAAGGGAAAGAGTGCCCCCACGGCACAGGCCCGCCCGCGGATCGGTGGGCCCCGATCGCGGGCCAGGCCACCGTGGGGGCACCCCCTGGGGCCAGATCGCCCCGCGCCCTCCCCAGGACCCCGGAGCCCGCCCGCGCCGCCTTGTCCCGCCGGTAAGGTCGGTGGTTTAATCTACGCCGGCGGGACAGGCATTTTAGCGGCGGGACGTCGGCCCATCCGGGTCGGAGAATCGCGGGGGGGGGCCCGCCAACCGCCGCAGCGCGATTCCCGCCCCCGCCGAATATCTGGTGCCGGAGAATTCGGCAACCGGCGGGGGCGGGATTCACGCCCGCCCCCGGCGATTCTCCGACCCAGCGGGGGGTCGGAGAATCTCGCCCCTCATGTCTAGCAATGAGTAGACGAAGCTCAATGTAACTCAAAAGACAATGTAACTGAGCTACTGCAGGAGCAGAAGCTCGGCATCTTATCAATGTGGGGCAATCAACAACATTTTTGGGCTTATCCTAAACTTGACGGTCATGAAATTAAAATGGAAGAAGATACAGGCACAGCAGTATAATTCATACTTCAGAAAATGTATCATGAAAAGCTGGCTGAACAACCTGTTTGTGATGTAGAGCCTTTAAAACCAACAAATGTGATCCTATGGCATACACTGAAGTGGTCATATAATTAAAAGGATGCATTATGGCGAAAGTAGAAGCAAAAGTTTTCCTGCTCTATTTGACAGTGCATGGTTGACAAAGATTAGGCTTAACTGGGAAGCAGCAAATCAACTAATGGATTCAAAAAGCAAATTGCAACAACTTCTGATGAAGTATGAGAAGATATTCGAAGGTTCATTAGGTTCTATGACGAGTTGAGGTACACCTAAAAATCAAAACAGACAGCACACCCAAATGTCACAAAGTAAGAGCCAGACCATTCGTTATCAGGCCTAAAGTTGAAGAATAACTAGAATGACTAGTATGAATAGGAGCATTGGACCTGTTGCTACAAGTAATTGGGCAGCACCCATTGTTACTGTATTGAAACATGATGGTTCAGTGAGAATGAGTGGATATTTTAAAATTACTATTAGCCCAATTTTGTGGCAAATCATCATTCACCTCTGCTGAATGAAGACTTTTTGCTGGGCTTTCTGAAGGGCAGAAATTCAGTAAAATTGATCTTTCACAGGCAAATCTGCAGATGAATGTGTGTGCCGAATCACAGTGATGCACAAAGATCTGTTTCATTACAGAAGACTTCTTTTCGGAATAACATCTGCTCCTGCTCTTTTTCAAAGACCCATGGATCAAATTCTAAGTGGGGCTGAATAAAGTGCAATGTTATTTAGATGACATACTCATCACTGGTTCAAGTGAACAGAAACACTTGGAGAATTTGAAAACTACCCTGAAGCATTTACAGCGCCACAATCTGAAAGTTAGAAAGAAGTGCAACTTGGTCAAGTCATCCATCAATTACCTTGGTCATATCATCGACAAAGATGGCTTACACAAGAAGCCGAAGAAAATGACAGCAAACTTAGAAGCACCACATCCTCAAAATGTGACACAATTAAGATTGTTTTTAGGATTGATCAATTATTATGGTAAATTTATGCCTAATTCAGAAACACGATTGAAGCCTTTACACACTTTGCTATATGCCAAACATGGCACTGGTTGGAAGAATGTGAAAATGCATACAGAAGTCTTACAGAATTCAGAGTTCTTGGTTTACTACAATCCCAAGCTGAAGTTGCAACCTGCTTGCGATGCCTCACCCTATGGGGTTGGTGCAGTTGTCTCACACATAATGCCTTCAGGAAAGGAATGATTGATAACCTTTGCTTTATAAACTCTTACTGGCACAGAAATGAGTTACATTCAACTAGAAAAAGAAGCTTTGAGCATCATATTCGGGATAAGAAGATTCCACCTTTATGGGCACTATTTCACTCTTGTGACAGATCATCGGCGCTTGACTACAATCTTTGGGCCGTAGATAGCAGGTAGATTGATAAGATGATCATTGATATTGTCGGCACACACTTACAATATCTAATTTTGCAAGTCAGAACAGCATGCAAATGCTGATGCTTTGTCAAGATTGCATGAACCAGAGGAACATTTCATCAACATTGTTTATTTCATGCTTCTGGATAGTGTCCCTGTGACTTCATCTCAAGTTCAAAGATATACAAGAACTAATCCAGTGATGGGGAAGGTGTTGGACTTGGTCCAAAAAGGAACGCTATTAGATGTTCATAAGAAAAATCCAGACCTCAACCCCTACATCACCCAAAGACTTGAGTTGACAGTACAGAATGGAGTTCAATTATGGGGAATCCATGTGATTATTCCTCCGTGCTTACATATTAGAGTCCTTGACCAAATGCATGAGGGACCTCCTGGTGTTGTGAGGATGAAGGAATTGGCACACAGTTATTTTTGGTGGCCAGGATTAGATGTTCCATTTGAAGAGAAATTTGGGCAATGTCAATCCTGTGCGAAGTTAATGAACACTCCACCATTGCAACTATTACATCCATGGAAATGACCAACACAGTCATGGTAGAGAATGCACATCCATTGTGCTGGTCCACTGCAGGGATACATGTACTTAGTAACTGTGGATACACACTCCAAATGGCCAGAAGTCGTGATAATGAAGTCAACAATGACTGAATAAACCATTGAAAAACTAGACAGAATATTTGCAAGATTTGGAACACCAGAGCAGATTGTCAGTGATAATGGTACTCAGTTTACTTCAAAGGAGTTTCAGGACTACTTGAAGGCAAATAGTAGAAACTATATAAAGTCAGCTCCGTATCATTCTGCAGTGAACAAATTGGCCGGGTGTTTTGTGTATTCATTAAAGCATTTTGTCAAAGCATTGAAGGACCAGGGGACATTGGCAAGAAAAATAAGCAAATTGTTAATACCTTACAGGAACACTGTACATGCTTCACGCCGAGTTCACCGGAAATTATGTTGTTAAAGAGGAAACTATGAACACAGTTTGATTTGTTAACTGTACCTGATACTTCAGAGAGTGTCAAATAACAACAACAACACAAATTGCCAGGAGGGAGCAAAACTTTAAAAAGTGAGTATTCAACCAGGAAGAGAGAATATTAGCTTGGAGCTACACCACCATTGAGAAATGTGTACCTGCTGTGATCCTAGCAAAGACAGGTCCAATATCATACACAGTACAGTTGGATGATGAAAGAGTTTGGCGACGTCATACTGATCAGCTACTTGCTTCACAAAGTGAATTCACTGAAACTTCTCAAGAGGTTCTTCCCTTGGAATATCTAGAGAGCGCTACTTCGGAACAGAGACCAGACTGAGTGACATATTCAGATTCTGAGGACTTTCCAATACCTATAGTGACAGATACTGGAATAAATACCCAGGAAATACCATCTACTTCAGGGAATGAGAACACTTCCAAGGTCTCGAATATCCAAGTTCCAGAACGCCAAATTCAACCAAAAAGGAATAGACATCCACCACAGGGACTGTCTTATTGAAAAGTCTATATGTATAGAATAATGCATAAGTGGATCTGTTGTACAAATGTTTATCATTGTCATTACACAAATTAAGTAAAGGGGAAGGGTTGTTATGTTTCTTGTTGGTAAAACGTCACGTGATGTGTAGTGACATCAGCAGAGTGTTTGTGCGGGCTTTGCAGTTCTCCAGCTTGTATTGTATGAGCAACACCACTTAACAAACCTCTTATCGTGTTTGAAAAAATCCAGAGAGTGGGCACCTCCATACCTTTTCTCTTTGCGGCAACAAAGAAATTTAACACCCTTGAAGACACATTAATAAGGCAACTGTCTGACCGATCACCAACACTGTGGATCAGCCTAATTGAGGTACTGATTATCAAAGTACCACAAAATAGGGCCGGTTTAGCTCACTTGGCTAGACAGCTGATTCATGATGCAGAGCAAGGCCAGCAGTGTGTGTTGAATTCCCGTACTAGCTGAGGTTATTCATGAAGATCCATCTTCTCAAACCTGCCCCTCGCCTGAGGTGTGGTGATCCTCAGGTTAAGTCACCACCAATCAGCTCTACCCCTGAAAGGGAAAAGCAGCATTTGATCATGTGGGACTATGGCACCCTTACCTTAGCACAAAACATTTGCTTGTTTCCAATCTTCCATCACTGAACATGTGTTACCTTGGAATCATGTCAACCTGAAATACATCATGCAGATCTCTTTCCAAAGAAAAATAGCAACCGTTAGGCAATAAAATTTGACAAGTGTAGAATTCAGTCATATCTTACCACAGAGGGTGCAAATCTTAGGAATTTGCTATCCCAGAGGGCTGTGGACGGTCAGTCACTCAGTGTGTTTAAAGCAGAGATTGGTAGATTTCTGATTAACGATAACGTGAAGGGTTATGGGAATAGTGGAAGTAAAAGGCATTGTATTGTCTGATCTGCCATGATCGTATTTAATGGCGGAACAGGCTCAAGAGGCTGAATGGTTTATTCATGCTCCAATCTTCTTCAGCTGATTCGAGGTATGTAGGCCGTACGAATCAAATTTAAAAAAATAACTAGGTGCACAGGTAAACAACATAATTCATTACAAAATGTGTAGTTCATTTTCATCATCCTGCTGCTGAATGTATGAGAAATGTCTTATACTATTAAACTGTGGCTTTGCTGTTTGGACTTTTGGAACTTCACCAACATCTGCTTCCCTTTATACAATTACATTATTTTAGGCTCCAAATACTTGGATATGTAACTGTACATTATTTTATCTCTCTCCCAGGTAGTGCTATCCAACAAATGTTATCCTATGTTTCAATCTTTCCTAATCATTGGGTAAGTAATTATCCATAGTCAACAAAGGACCACAGGCATCTCTCTTTATTGGAGAGAAACAACAGATTATATAACTTAAGAGACACCACCCCACAATTGTGCAGCGAGGAAGCAGACCTCCATGAACTACCACAGCTGGTACAAGGATTGGGGTCATTCTACATCATGCTCTAGTCATCCAGACAACTGAACTAACTGACCCCCGCACCAAAGAACAGTGTTAAAGGCATAAAACAAAGGAGGTGCTTTCCTTACTGCTAGTTTTACCAGCTCGACTCTATCCCCATATCCCTTGATTCCCTTTGTGCCCCAAAAATCTATCATAGAATCATAAGTGCAGAAGGAGGCCATTCGGCCCATCGAGTCTGCACCGGCTCTTTGAAAGAGCACCCCACCCAAGCACACACCTCCACCCTATCCCCATAACCCAGTAACCCCACCCAACACTAAAGGCAATTTTGGACACTAAGGGCAATTTAGCATGGCCAATCCACCTAACCTGCACATCTTTGGACTGTGGAGGAAACCGGAGCACCCCGAGCACACACGGGGAGAACGTGCAGACTCCACACAGACAACGAACTAAGCCGGGAATCGAACCTGGGACCCTGGAGCTGTGAAGCAATTGTGCTAACCACCATGCTACCATGCTGCCTCAGTCTCAGTCTTGAATATACTCATCAGCTTGAACATCCAGAGCCCTTTGAGGTAGAGAATTCCAAACATTCACAACACAGAGTGAAGAATGCTTTTCTCAGTTCAGTCCTTAAATGGTTGACTCTTTGGGCGAAATTCTCCCCCAACGGCGCGATGTCCGCCGACTGGCGCCAAAAACGGCGCCAATCAGACGGGCATCGCGCCGGCCCAAAGGTGCGGAATGCTCCACATCTTTGGGGGCCGAGCCCCAACATTGAGGGGCTAGGCCGGCGCCAGAGGCCAGCTGGCGGAAATGGCGTTTGGTGCCCCGCCAGCTGGCGCGGAAATGCGGCGCATGCGCGGGAGCGTCAGCGGCCGCCGACAGTTTCCCGCGCATGCGCAGTGGGGAGAGTCTCCTCCGCCTCCGCCATGGTGGAGGCCGTGGCGGAGGCGGAAGGGAAAGAGTGCCCCCACAGCAGAGGCCCGCCCGTGGATCGGTGGGCCCCGATCGCGGGCCAGGCCACCGTGGGGGAACCCCCCGGGGTCAGATCGCCCCCCTCCCCCCCGGAGCCCGCCCACACCGCCTGGTCCCGCCGTTAAATACCAGCTTTGATTTACGCCGGCGGGACAGGCAATTTCTGGGCGGGACTTCGGCCCATCCGGGCCGGAAAATTGAGCGGGGGGTCCCGCCAACCGGCGCAGCCCGATTCCCGCCCCTGCCCAATCTCCGGTACCGGAGACTTCGGCGGGGGCGGGATTCACGGCGGCCAACGGCGATTCTCCGACCCGGCGGGGGGTCGGAGAATGACGCCCCTTATTCTGATCCCTAGTTGTAGACTTCCAGAAAAGGGTAACCAGCTTTCAGCCTCTACCCTGACAAGCCCTCCAAAACTTTTATACCTTCCAGTTTACCAATCATTCTTCTAAAATATATGCCCATTCCATTCAATTAATCTTCATTATCCAGCCTCGCATCCCACTGAAACAAGTATATCTTTCCTGAGGTAAGGAGCCCAAAACAGTATTCTGGCTGTGACCTCACCAAAGCCCTATATAATTGCAGTAAGACTTCTTTACTGTTATACCCCAACTCCCATGTAATAACATGACAGACCATCTACCTTAGAGTCATAGAATCATAGATGTTTACAGCATTGAAACAGGCCCTTCGGCTTAGCTTGTCCATGCCGCCCAGTTTCTATCACTAAGCTAGTCCCACTTGCTCACATTTGGCCCATATCCCTCTATACGCACCCTGCCCATGTAACTGTCTAACTGCTTTTTAAAGGAAAAAATTGTACCCGCCTCTACCACTGCCTCTGGCAGCACGTTCCAGATGCTCACCACCCTCTGTGTGAAACAATTTCCCCTCTGGTCTGTTTTGTATCTCTCCCCTCTCACCTTCCTCTGGTTCTAGACTCCTCTACCTTTGGGAAAAGATGTTGACTATCTACCTTATCTATGCTCCTCATTATTTTATAGACCTCGAAAAGGTCACCCCTAAGCCTCCTTATTGCTTGCTGTGCCTGCATAGTAACTTTCTGATATTCATGTATGAGGATATCCACATCCCAACATTCACTCATCCCTTGACTTTTGATAAGCGTTCCCTCTTCCTCCCAATGTGAATAATTTCACACATCCCCACATTATGCTGCACCAGCAACAACTTTGTCTAATCATTTAAGTTGTCCACAAAGCAATATACTGCAGATGCGGAATTATAAACAGAATATATTATTCAGTAAGTCAGGCAGCATCTGCGAAGAGAGACGCAGAATGGAAACTTACCACCTTGGTTTTTAAAAGCAGACTGGGTCGATGTCAGGGTCCCAACCCCAATGGTTTATGTTGTCCACCCATCTGTATGATCTTCCCGGAAGTGGCCAATTAACAGGCCAACTCTAGGACGTGCACAGGCAAGGAGGCCAATGGGAGTGCCAAAGGCTCTGTACAGCAAACAGCCTTGTTGGCTGGGAGGGAGGTGCAAATGTTGATGGAGGAAAACGAGGGTGTCTCAAGATGGTGGCGTCCTCTGAAGAATTTGAAAATCATAAAATTAACCTGTGGCTTTAGCTATCAGGCCATCATGATAAAGGGAGACCCTGTGGTGTCTGTAACTCCACTGGGGGGGGGGGGAGAGGGGGGGAGGGATGGAGAGGGCAGGGGGTGGAACCAGGACATGAGGGAGGTAGGCTGGAAGTAAGGGAGGCCTTGTTGGTCCTCCGACCTGCCGCTGGGAGGCTGCCTCCACCCATCTGTCAGGCTTCAGTGTCTGCAGGAGGTTCATCCTCCGTCAGGAAGAATCCTCCGTCCCTGACAGGTGAGTAACCATTGTTGTCCTGGTATTGCCTACTGCAAGACCACTCAGTTTACAACCCGATGCACACATTTCCAATGTATTTTCCCACTTCTGCCTCAGCACAACTGATGGAGGTGAACATTCACACAAAGACATGAAACGTCCTGGCAGTCACGTGTGAGACAAACTCCCCAAATCTCTCTCCAAGGATGTATCCTATCTCTACTAACATAACCTTAGAAATTTTTGCTTCAGAATTGGCCTCTTTGTGGATGACCACCAAGTCTCATCACCCATCTGAACAGAGCTAGGAGTGTCCTGCACCCTCTGCCTGGAGTTCTGCACTGTTGTCTCTGTCCCCAACACCTGCCCCTGTTCATGTGTGATGTAATCTTCATCATGTGACAACCTAGTTGACTCCCTTAGATGCTCCACCAAGGGCATGTGTATATTAGTTAGTGGAGGATGCATTGTTACAGAATCTCCTTTGAGGACTCGTCAACCTTCTCCTGCTCCAGCATCACATTTGAAGGACTTGTGGGAAATGAGGAACATGAATTAGAAATGGGGAGAGAGTGCAAAGTCAGCATTGTGCAGATGTTCATGTTTCAGTTAGTGGAGACAGGAAATTGACATTAAAGATTGTTATGTGCTAAGGGGCATTCTGATTGCTAATTCTGTCACTGGGTATCTGGAAGTCACCCGTCTCTCCCAAGACAAATGGCTATGCACCCTGCCAATCGCCAAGGCCTCCTGCTAAGCAGCGGCCAGAATGATGCTCACTGCTCCCTTGTTTTCTGACCATTAACAATCCCAAATCCATGTTAACGTATTACCCACAATCCCAGAAGCCATAATCTTCTGTAATGGCCTATTGAATGTCTTCTAAAAATATCATCAATAATCAACAGCCAATCAACTAAGCCCTGAGTAAAGTGCTTTGATGGAGTCAAATTGTTTATCCCCACGCTGTGAATGTGACAAAAAACTCAGCATTGTGGATTCAATTGCAAGCAACTGAAAATAAAGCTCATTTTAGAATAAAACAAAATAAAAACATGTCCATCCATGCATCTGCTTCACTGCACATCACTGCTCTTGCATGATGCATTTCAATTAGTTGTGCCAACAGTGCGGCGAACGAGTCAGTGTTGGACTAATAAGTGAAAGCAGCACTGACAGAACGACAGGCTGAACATTTTAGTGAAAGGTCACACTGCGAAAAGAACATTCAAATGGAAGATGGTGGTGTTGTGGTATTGTCACTATACTAGTAATCCCAAGACCGAGGGTAATGCTCTGGGGATCAGGGTTTGAATCCTGCCATGGTAGATGATGAAATTTGAAAGCAATAAAAATCTGGAATTAAAAGTCCAATGATGATCATGATACCATTGCCGATTGTTGTAAACAAACCCATCTGCTTCAGATCCTTACCTGATCTGGCCTACATGTGACTCCAGATCCACAGCAAATAGCCTAGCAAGTCATTCAGGATGGGCAATAAATTCCACCCCTGCCAGTGATGCCCATATCCCATCAATGGAGAAATGATATTTATGATTTTACATTGGCAATAAAATAGGGAATTTCAGCTGTTGTTGAGTTTCCTCACAAACCTGCAAAGGCTTAACTTGAAAAGGTCAGTCCTAGAGCCCTATTTAGAAATGTGGTTTGAGATTTGGGTCTAATAGAGAGAACTAAAAATCATTCTGTCTTGCTAATATTTTTATTAGGCTGTGATTTATACTTCTCCTGTGACCTTTTCTCAGGTTTTTAAATGTGAGGAAATGATTCTCACTAACCATACATAAAAGGTTAAGGTTTGTGCATTTTATTTGCTCAGTAAGACTGACAGGGTATTGAGTTGTTCCTCTAAAATTTGTTTTAGTTTGTGTTGGATAAAATGATTGGCGCCTACTTTGTCTTCCCAGCACCATATTTACATTATCTGTCAAGCAACCCTGAAGGAAAATATGTACATACACATTAGGAGGTGTATTGCCATAGGGTAAAGTGAATGCTGAAACGGACCCCGATGAGCAAGATGAACATTTTGGAGCTTATTAATAATGGTGAGTATGACTACCTGTATTATTTCTGAAATACAAGAATAGAATAAATTAAATTCCTTTTTTATATATATATATAGTTTCACAAGAGGATCTAACTGTTGTTTTATTAATTTAGGAAAGCAATGTAAAGGCCAAGGTTCAAGGTCATAGAGTCATAGAATTATAGAGTTATTTAGGCACAGAGGAGGTGACCCGGCCCTTTAACACCATGCCAGTTCTCCATGGAGCAATGCAGTTAGTCTCACTCACCCACTCTATCCCCATAGCTCCTGAGAGTTTACTTCTTTCAAGTGTCCATCCAATTTGCTTTTGAAGTCATTGAGTGTCTCTGCTTTAGCCCCCCCCCCCCCCCCCCCCCCGCACCCCCATCCATGTACAGAAAGTTCCATAACATTGCCACTTGCTGCTTAAAAGAGTTCTTCCTCACACTTCCCTACAGATCTTGCTTAAAACCTCAAACTGTGCCCTCTGGTCCTACTACCTTCAACTAATAGAACAAAGAACAAAGAAAATTATAGCACAGGAACAGGCCCTTCGGCCCTCCCAGCCTGCGCCGATCCAGATCCTTTATCTAAACCTGTCTTCTATTTTCCAAGGATCTACTTCCTTCTGTTCCCCGCCCGTTCATATATCTGCCTAGATGCACCTTAAATGATGCTATGGTGCCCGCCTCTACCACCTCCGCTGGCAAAGCGTTCCAGGCACCCACCACCCTCTGCGTAAAAAACTTTCCACGCACATCTCCCTTAAACTTTCCCCCTCTCACCTTGAAATCGTGACCCCTTGTAATTGACACCCCCACTCGTGGAAAAAGCTTGTTGCTATCCATCCTGTCCATATCTCTCATAATTTTGTAGACCAATAGGAATGGTTTTTACTTGTCTACTTTATCCAAGCCTGTTATAATTTTATATACCTTGGTCATACCTTCCTTAAATCTCCTTTTCTCCAAAGAGCATAATACCAGTTCTCCAACCAAACTTGCAGCTGAATTCCGCCATCCCTGGAACTATTCTGGTAAATCCCTTCTGTATCCTGTCAAAGACCCTCACATCCTTCCTGCAATGTGGCCACCAGACATAATGTTCTAGTTGTGGCCTAACCAGAGCTTCATAAAGCATAATGTCCCTGCTTTTGAATTTGGTGCCCCTATTTATGAGACCCAAGGCATCGAGGGCAGGATTCTCCATTGGCGGGATTCTCCACTTCCCCGGCAGTGCACTCACACCCCCGGATTTCCCTACGGCATGGGGGTTACCACAATGGGAAACTCCATTGGCCAGCTGCTGGGATGGAGGATCCCGCTGCCAGAGGGGGACCAGTTCTCCATGGAGCAATGCCATGCCAGAAAACAGGTCTGGCGGGATGAAGAATCCCACCCCGTATGTTTTGCTGACCATGCTCTTAATATGTCCTATCACCTTCAAACATTTATGCACCTACACCCCTCAGATCTCTCTATTCTTCTCTATCCTTTCTGCCAAAATGCATCAGCTCGCACTTCCCTGTATTAAATGTCATCTGCCACTTGTTTGCCCATCCTGCCATTCTTCTGTTGCCCATTCTGCTATATCTTCTGTTGCAGTCAGTTAATATCATCCTCACTGTTTGTTATTTCTTTAGGTTTGGTATCGTCAATAATTTTTTTAATTTTACTCGAAAGCTAAGTTATTTATCTGTCATTTAAAGTTGAAAAGATTGAAGGGTAAAAATTCCAATTATAATTCTTTGATGCTTTCTGTCGGTGTTTAACATTTCCAAAGTCCGAAGAATGGTGCAGCAGATACTCAAGGATGCAAAGTTGAATTCAAAATGGGAATAAAATGAAACAGATAGATGAAATGAGAGATCTTGGCATGCAAGTGCATAGGTCCCTAAAGGTAGCAGTACTGGTAGATAAGGTTGTAAAGAAGGCATATAGAATGCTTGCCTTCATTGGCAGAGGTAAAGAATATAAAAGAAGGGATATAATGATGGAACTGTAAGAAACTGGTGAGGCTACAACTGGAGCATTGTGTGCAGTTCTGGTCACCACATTATAGGAAGGATGGAATTGCTCTGGAGACAGTGCAGAGAAAATTTACTAGAATGTTGACAGGGATGGAGGATTGTAGCTATGAAGAGAGATTGGAGATGTTGAGGTTGTTTTCCTTGGACAGAGAAGGCTGAGGGGTGACATGATTGGGGTATACAAAATTGTGAGGGGAGAGATAGAGTAGACAGGAGGAACCTGTTTCCCTTGGCAAAGAGCTCAAAATGCAGGGGTCATAGATTCAAGCGAAGAGGCAGAAGGGTTAGAGGGGACATGAGGAAAAGCTTTTTTACACAGAGGGTGGTAGGTGTCTTGAATTCACTGCTTGAGTTGCTGATGGGGTAGAGACCCTAAAGTCCTTTAAAAAATACCTGGATCTGCACGTTAAGTACTGTAAGCTGCAGAGCTATGGGCTGTGTGCAAGAAGATGAAATTAGAAAGGGCATCTGGGTGTTTTGGGTTGGCATGGTTAAATGGTTCTACCGCAGTCACTCCCTGACACAGGTGCACATAGTAGCTGTTCCCTTTGGAATATAACCTGACTTGTAGATTAAATGGAGGCCATAGAATGAAGGACAGAGGGAGGACGGGGGAAGGGCTCTTAGCAGGAGGTCATATCCACCACAATATTCAGGGAACAATTCTCATACCTGAATCTCAGCTATGAACTGCCATTTCAGTAAGGCCCCATTGAAATCTACCACCTACTGCAGACACAATGGCAAGCGGCAGGGCCCATTGTGGTGAGCTTCCCTGTGTCTGGTTCCTTCCAGACTGGAGATACTTGCAACATCTTGTAGTTTGCTGTACACGGTTGTCTGAGGGAGGACATAAATACCATCCATTCATTGACAGTAACTACATTTCATTCTCTCCTGACAGGGAGAAGCGTGGAGTGATCAGGCATCAGCGTGTGGATTGCAGTCTTGCCCATGGTGCCATTGACTGCACATGTCACTTTGCAGGCACCACATAGCAACTCTGCCCTGTACCAGAACTGAAAAGAATTCCACTTCCTCAACATTCAGCTGGTGTGTGACCACAGACAGTGAATCATGTAGGTCAGTGCTCCGTATCTGGCAGACTGCAGTAATGAAGCCTTTATTATTATTTTTTTTGTAAATTTAGAGTACCCAATTCATTTTTTCCAATTAAGGGGTAATTTAGCGTGGCCAATCCACCTACCCTGCACATCTTTGGGTTGTGGGAGCGAAACCCATGCAAACATGGGGAAAATGTGCAAACTCACACGGACAGTGACCCAGAGCCAGGATCAAACCTGGGACCTCGGCCGTGAGGCAGCAGAGCTAACCACTGTGCCACCGTGCTGCCCAATGAAGCCTTTATTTTGCAGCACTTGAGCTACAATGGCAAACCAAAAGGTAGCTACTGCACGACAAGGACTATCCTCCGATCATATGGCGATGACTCCTCTGCACAATACAAATGCTCAGCATGCATACAATGAAAGACAATCAGAAATGTGATAGAGCAGATCACTGGTATGCTGAAGCATTGCAGTATTTGGCAAAGGATATGGCATGGTTTACCATTGTGTAGCATTCAGTCAACAATCTAACCACCATGAGGAAGCGGCCCTTGTCACCAGCTATACAGCAATTAGAAGCCGAGGAGAAGGTGGAGGATGAAAGGAGGTTGCAAGATAGAAAACTCCTCTCTGACCATATATACAAGAATAACTCATGCATATCAGTCATACCAGTAACTGCAACCTCAATTCCCCATTACCAACAGTCCCACACATTCCCTTTTATTTTCACAACCACCCTCAGACTACCCGATTACCACCCAACAACCCAACCCCCCCCGCGTCAACCTCCCAATCCAGACTACCTGACACCCCAATCCTGACCACTCTTCCTCACCCGACAACCCCTCTACTCGCAAGTATGTCACCATCCCACCCTGCCTAACGACCTGTTTTCCTTACACACTAACCTACACGCTTACCTTCTCTCCTGCCAATGTGGTTCGGACCTTTAAACTTACCAGTTTACAGAAGCTAGTGTCGTAAAAAGCGGGGCCTCCACCAGTCCTCACATGCTCCCTATTGTTGTGTGCGCGCTTATCCTTTGGGGGGGGGGGGGGTGGCAGGGGTAAAAGGCAACACTGTTAGGCAGGTATATGAATGCACGCCATCGGTTGCGCGTGCATTGCAGAGGTTAAGGTTAGGGCTGGATTCACTTGGGGATATGGGGGAGGGGGGATATGGGGAGGGGGATATGGGGGAGGGGGGATATGGGGGATATGGGGGAGGGGGGGATAATGGGGGGAGGGGGGATATGGGGAGGGGGGGATATGGGGGAGGGGGGAAATGTCACTTCCCCTGAAGTGACATTTATCACCAGGGCCAAGGTGGAAGATTGGGTGAGAAATGTTCAGCTCCAAACTAAGGCAAGAAAAAAGGAGCAGAGTGAAATCCAACTGTGACTGCCACTCCGCGGAAGCTTCGGCCCATTAATATTTCTGAGTATGTTTTTCTAAAACACTGATACACCAATATAACTGGCAAATTATTTTGCATAGTTTGTAAATTTTAAGTTGGTTAAAATCCTGGGCGAAATTCTCCGTTATCGGCGGAAAGGCCGCCAATCGGCGCAAAAAAACGGCGCAAGTCCGACTTGCGTCACGTCGGAAAAATGGGTCGAAAGTCTCCGGCCCGAAATGGGCTAGCAGCGACGTAACGGGATCTGCGCTTGCGCAGTGGTTCACGCCGTGCAGCGTCATACGCGCCGCACGGCGTGACGGCTCATAAGGCCGCGCTGCTTCCCCCCACCCGACCGGAACACCCGACCGCAACACCCGACTGGATGACTGGCCGCCGCTCAGCCCGAGGTTCGAGTCACGGGATGTGGAGGCGCTCCTGGAGCAGAGGAGGGACGCCCTGTATCCCGGGCACGGCCGCAGAGTTGCCCACACCACAGCCGGTGTCTGTGGAGGGAAGTGGCAGAGGCCGTCACCGCTGCGGCCCTGACACCACGGACAGGCACCCAGTGACGCAAGAAGATGAACGACCTCGTCAGAGCAGGCAGGGTGAGCCTCCCCATACCCCCCTCCCCCATATCCCCCATATCCCCCCTTCCCTCCATATCCCCCCTCCCCCATATCCCCCCTCCCCATATCCCCCCCTCCCCCATATCCCCTTCCCCCATATCCCCCTCCCCCATATCCCCCCTCCCCATATCTCCCCTTCCCCCATATCCCCCCTCCCCCATATCCCCCTTCCCCATATCCCCCCCTCCCCATATCCCCCCTTCCCCCATATCCCCCCTCCCCCATATCCCCCCTTCCCCCATATCCCCCTCCCCCATATACCCCCTTCCCCATATCCCCCCTCCCCCATATCCCCCTTCCCTCATATCCCCCTCCCTATATCCCCCTCTCCCATATCCCCCCCCTCCCCCATATCCCCCCTACCCCATAGCCCCCTTCCCCCATATCCCCACTCCCCATATACCCCCTCCTCCATATCCCCCCTCCCCATATCGCCCCTCCCCCATATCCCCCTCCCCCATATCCCCCTCCCCATTACCCCCCTCCCCCATATCCCCCTCCCCCCATATCCCCCCTTCCCCCATATCCCCCTCCCCATATACCCCCTTCCCTATATCCCCCCTCCCCCATATCCCCCCTCCCTCATATCCCCCTCCCCATATCCCCCTCTCCCATATCCCCCCTCCCCCATATCCCCCCTACCCATATCCCCCCCTTCCCCCATATCCCCACTCCCCATATAGCCCCTCCTCCATATCCCCCCTCCCCATATCGCCCCTCCCCCATATCCCCCTTCCCCATATCCCCCTCCCCATATCCCCCCTCCCCATATCCCCCTCCCCCATATCCCCCCTCCCCCATATCCCCATATCCCCCCTCCCCCATATCCCCCTCCCCATATCCCCCTTCCCCCATATCCCCAAGTGAATCCAGCCCTAACCTTAACCTCTGCAATGCATGCGCAACCGATGGCGTGCATTCATACACCTGCCTAACAGTGTTGCCTTTTACCCCTGCCACCCCCCCCCCCACAGGATAAGCGCGCACACAACAATAGGGAGCATGTGAGGACTGGTGGAGGCCCCGCTGATGAGAGGCCACTGACCGAACACGAGGAAAGGGCCCTGAACTGGCTGGCGGACCTGAGGACCGGAGGTTGCTGATGCAGAGGTCGAGGGCATAGTAGCAAGTAAGCCACCAACAGCCCGTCCCCATATCCCCCCTCCCTATATCCCCCTCCCCCATATCACCTGATCACTGCCTGATGTCCTAACCATGCATGCTTCATTGTGTATCGCAGGACCAAACGTCCAGGCACCCATCCCCGCAGATGCAGACCGCCCGCAGGATGCCCCTCGGAGGCCACGGGAGACGGAGAGACCCGGACCCTCCAGCATGCGACGCCCGCAGGATGCCCCTCGCACACCACGGGAGACGGAGAGACCCGCACCCTCCAGCATGCGACACCCGCAGGATGCCCCTCGCACACCACGGGAGACGGAGAGACACAGACCCTCCAGCATGCGACGCCCGCAGGATGTCCCTCGGAGGCCACGGGAGACGGAGAGACCCGGACCCTCCAGCATGCGATGCCCGCAGGATGCCCCTCGCACACCACGGGAGACGGAGAGACCAGGAGCAACAGGGTGATGACACCCCCATCACGTGCGGGAGCGACCACCCAGCGACGAGGGAGGCAGCCACAGGCCCCCGTCACTTCCGAGCCAGGACACCACTACCCAGGACACCACTACCCAGGACACCACTACCCAGGACACCACTACCCGGGACAGCACTGCCCAGGACACCCCTACCCGGGACAGCACTACCCAGGAAGACGAAATACCGGACAGTGACTCAGAGTGGATGGGTGGAGACGAACCCCCACCCCAAAGTGCCATGGACTCAGAGTGGGACGAAGAGCACGACACAACGCCACTACTGTCACCAACACCCTCCACCATCGCAGAAACACTCACCTCGGTTGGGCACTTTAGTGATGAGACGTCTGGTACACTCACTGGTGCGCACAACACAGCCGTCCCGGTACAGCAGGTGGAGGTAGGAGCAGCAGAGGGGCCGGGCGGTCGGAGAGCAGCCCAGCCCAAGCGAACATCTGCCACCCAGATGGATCCCGGGTTCCTGGAGTTACCACACCCACACATAGATCCGATGCAACCACCGACCCGGAGACGAGCGAAGAGGGTGACGGGCGGCTTGCGGCGGCTGCAGTCGCAGGTGGAGGAGTCCAGCCGCGTCCAGGAGCTGGAAGTGGTGCCGGTCATGCGTGCCACCCAGGCCGACACCGCACGGGTGGCGTCCGCGGTGGAGGCAATGGGTGCGACGGTGTCAGACATGGGGAACGGTTTGCGAGGCCTGGGGCTTTCCGTGCAGGCGGCGTCTGTGGCCCAGGACATGGCTGCCCACTCACAGGAGGCCATGAGCCAGTGCCAGCGTCAGATGGCAGAGGCGCTCAACGCCATAGCCCAGTCTCTGCAGGCCATGGCCCAGTCTCAGCAGGCCATGGCCCAGTCTCTGCAGGCCATCGCTGAGGGCATCGGCGCCAGTGGCCATGTGCGAGCCGGCATCGCACTGTCACAGACAGGGGGCAAAATTCTCCGTTATCGGCGGAAAGTCCGCCGATCGGCGCAAAAAACGGCGCAAATCCGACTTGCGTCACGTCGGAAAAATGGGTCGATAGTCTCCGGCCCGAAATGGGCTAGCAGCGACGTAACGGGATCCGCGCTTGCGCAGTGGTTCATGCCGTGCAGCGTCATACGCGCTGCACGGCGTGACGGCTCATAAGGCCGCGCTGCTCCCCCCCACCCGACCGGAACACCCGACCGCAACACCCGACTGGATGGCTGGCCGTCGCTCAGCCCCGAGGTTCGAGTCACGCGATGTGGAGGCGCTCCTGGACACGGTGGAGCAGAGGAAGGACGCCCTGTATCCCGGGCACGGCCGCAGAGTTGCCCCACGCCACAGCCGGCGTCTGTGGAGGGAAGTGGCAGAGGCCGTCACCGCTGTGGCCCTGACACCACGGACAGGTACCCAGTGCCACAAGAAGGTGAAGGACCTCGTCAGAGCAGGCAGGGCGAGCCTCCCCCATATCCCCCCTCCCCATATCCCCCCCTCCCCCATATCCCCCCTCCCCCATTTCCCCCCTCCCGCATATCCCCCCTAACCCATATCCCCCCTCCCCCATATCCCCCATATCCCCCTCCCCCATATCCTCCCTCCCATATCCCCCAAATCCCCCTCCCCCATATCCCCCTCCCCCATATCCCCCATATCCCCCCCTCCCATATCCCCCTCCCCCATATCCCCCTCCCACATATCCCCCCTCCCCATATCCCCCCTCCCCATATCCCCCTCCCCATATCCCCCCTCCCCCATATCCCCCATATCCCCCCTCCCCCATATCCCCCCTCCCCCATATCCCCCCTCCCCCATATCCCCCATATCCCCCTCCCCCATATCACCCCTCCCCCATAACCCCATATCCCCCTCCCCCATATCCCCCATATTCCCCCCTCCCCCATATCCCCCCTCCCCATATCCCCCATATCCCCCCTCCCCATATCCCCCCTCCCCCCATATCCCCCCTCCCCATATCCCCCCTCCCACATATCCCCCCTCCCCATATCCCCCTCCCCCATATCCCCCATATCTCCCCCTCCCCATATCCCCCCTCCCCATATCCCCCCTTCCCCCATATCCCCCTCCCCCATATCCCCCCTCCCCCATATCCCCCATATCCCCCCCTCCCCCATATCCCCAAGCGAATCCAGCCCTAACCTTAACCTCTGCAATGCATGTGCAACCGATGGTGTGCATTCATATACCTGCCTAACAGTGTTGCCTTTTACCCCTGCCACCACCCCCCCCCCCCCCCCCACAGGAGAAGCGCGCACACAACAATAGGGAGCATGTGAGGACTGGAGGAGGGCCCGCTGATGAGAGGCCACTGACCGTACACGAGGAAAGGGCCCTGGAACTGGCTGGCGGACCTGAGGACCGGGAGGTTGCTGATGCAGAGGTCGGGGGCGTACTAGCGAGTGAGCCACCGACAGCCCGTCCCCATATCCCCCCTCCCCTATATCCCCCTCCCCCGTATCACCTGATCACTGCCTGATGTCTAACCATGCATGCTTCATTGTGTATCGCAGGACCAAACGTCCAGGCACCCATCCCCGCAGATGCAGACCGCCCGCAGGATGCCCCTCGGAGACCACGGGAGACGGAGAGACCCGCACCCTCCAGCATGCGACGCCCGCAGGATGCCCCTCGGAGACCACAGGAGACGGAGAGACTCGGACCCTCCAGCATGCGACGCCCGCAGGATGCCCCTCGGAGACCACGGGAGACGGAGAGACCTGGAGCAACAGGGAGACGACACCTCCGTCACGTGCAGGAGCGACCACCCAGCGATGAGGGGGGCAGCCACAGGCTCCCGTCACATCCGAGCCAGGACACCACTACCCAGGACACCACTACCCAGGACACCACTACCCAGGACACCACTACCCAGGACACCCCTACCCGGGACAGCACTACCCGGGACAGCACTACCCAGGAAGACGAAATACCGGACAGTGACTCAGAGTGGATGGGTGGAGACGAACCCCCACCCCAAAGTGCCATGGACTCAGAGTAGGACGAAGAGCACGACACAACGCCACTGCTGTCACCAACACCCTCCACCATCGCAGAAACACTCACCACGGTTGGGCACTTTAGTGATGAGGCGTCTGGTACACTCACTGGTGCGCACAACACAGCCGTCCCGGTACAGCAGGTGGAGGTAGGAGCAGCAGAGGGACCGGGCGGTCGGAGGGCAGCCCAGGCCAAGCGAACATCTGCCGCCCAGATGGATCCCGGGTTCCTGCAGTTACCACACCCACACATAGGTCCGTGCAACGACCGACCCGGAGACGAGCGAAGAGGTTGACGGGCGGCTGCGGTCGCAGGTGGAGGAGTCCACCCGCGTCCAGGAGCTGGGAGCGGTGCTGGTCATGCGTGCCACCCAGGCTGACACCGCACAGGTGGCGTCCGCAGTGGAGGCAATGGGTGCGACGGTGTCAGACATGGGGAACGGTTTGCGAGGCTGGGGCTTTCCGTGCAGGCGGCGTCTGTGGCCCAGGACATGGCTGCCCACTCACAGGAGGCCATGAGCCAGTGCCAGCGTCAGATGGCAGAGGCGCTCAACGCCATAGCCCAGTCTCTGCAGGCCATGGCCCAGTCTCAGCAGGCCATGGCCCAGTCTCTGCAGGCCATCGCTGAGGGCATCGGCGCCAGTGGCCATGTGCGAGCCGGCATCGCACTGTCACAGACAGGGGGCAAAATTCTCCGTTATCGGCGGAAAGTCCGCCGATCGGCGCAAAAAAACGGCGCAAATCCGACTTGCGTCACGTCGGAAAAATGGGTCGATAGTCTCCGGCCCGAAATGGGCTAGCAGCGACGTAACGGGATCCGCGCTTGCGCAGTGGTTCATGCCGTGCAGCGTCATACGCGCTGCACGGCGTGACGGCTCATAAGGCCGCGCTGCTCCCCCCCACCCGACCGGAACACCCGACCGCAACACCCGACTGGATGGCTGGCCGTCGCTCAGCCCCGAGGTTCGAGTCACGCGATGTGGAGGCGCTCCTGGACACGGTGGAGCAGAGGAAGGACGCCCTGTATCCCGGGCACGGCCGCAGAGTTGCCCCACGCCACAGCCGGCGTCTGTGGAGGGAAGTGGCAGAGGCCGTCACCGCTGTGGCCCTGACACCACGGACAGGTACCCAGTGCCACAAGAAGGTGAAGGACCTCGTCAGAGCAGGCAGGGCGAGCCTCCCCCATATCCCCCCTCCCCATATCCCCCCCTCCCCCATATCCCCCCTCCCCCATTTCCCCCCTCCCGCATATCCCCCCTAACCCATATCCCCCCTCCCCCATATCCCCCATATCCCCCCTCCCCCATATCCTCCCTCCCCCATATCCCCCAAATCCCCCTCCCCCATATCCCCCTCCCCCATATCCCCCATATCCCCCCCTCCCCATATCCCCCCTCCCCCATATCCCCCCTCCCACATATCCCCCCTCCCCATATCCCCCCTCCCCATATCCCCCTCCCCATATCCCCCCTCCCCCATATCCCCCATATCCCCCCTCCCCCATATCCCCCCTCCCCCATATCCCCCCTCCCCCATATCCCCCATATCCCCCTCCCCCATATCACCCCTCCCCCACAACCCCCATATCCCCCTCCCCCATATCCCCCATATTCCCCCCTCCCCCATATCCCCCCTCCCCATATCCCCCATATCCCCCCTCCCCATATCCCCCCTCCCCCATATCCCCCCTCCCCATATCCCCCCTCCCACATATCCCCCCTCCCCATATCCCCCTCCCCCATATCCCCCATATCTCCCCCTCCCCATATCCCCCCTCCCCATATCCCCCCTTCCCCCATATCCCCCCTCCCCCATATCCCCCCTCCCCCATATCCCCCATATCCCCCCCTCCCCCATATCCCCAAGCGAACCCAGCCCTAACCTTAACCTCTGCAATGCATGTGCAACCGATGGTGTGCATTCATATACCTGCCTAACAGTGTTGCCTTTTACCCCTGCCACCACCCCCCCCCCCCCCCCCCACAGGAGAAGCGCGCACACAACAATAGGGAGCATGTGAGGACTGGAGGAGGGCCCGCTGATGAGAGGCCACTGACCGTACACGAGGAAAGGGCCCTGGAACTGGCTGGCGGACCTGAGGACCGGGAGGTTGCTGATGCAGAGGTCGGGGGCGTACTAGCGAGTGAGCCACCGACAGCCCGTCCCCATATCCCCCCTCCCCTATATCCCCCTCCCCCGTATCACCTGATCACTGCCTGATGTCTAACCATGCATGCTTCATTGTGTATCGCAGGACCAAACGTCCAGGCACCCATCCCCGCAGATGCAGACCGCCCGCAGGATGCCCCTCGGAGACCACGGGAGACGGAGAGACCCGCACCCTCCAGCATGCGACGCCCGCAGGATGCCCCTCGGAGACCACAGGAGACGGAGAGACTCGGACCCTCCAGCATGCGACGCCCGCAGGATGCCCCTCGGAGACCACGGGAGACGGAGAGACCTGGAGCAACAGGGAGACGACACCTCCGTCACGTGCAGGAGCGACCACCCAGCGATGAGGGGGGCAGCCACAGGCTCCCGTCACATCCGAGCCAGGACACCACTACCCAGGACACCACTACCCAGGACACCACTACCCAGGACACCACTACCCAGGACACCCCTACCCGGGACAGCACTACCCGGGACAGCACTACCCAGGAAGACGAAATACCGGACAGTGACTCAGAGTGGATGGGTGGAGACGAACCCCCACCCCAAAGTGCCATGGACTCAGAGTAGGACGAAGAGCACGACACAACGCCACTGCTGTCACCAACACCCTCCACCATCGCAGAAACACTCACCACGGTTGGGCACTTTAGTGATGAGGCGTCTGGTACACTCACTGGTGCGCACAACACAGCCGTCCCGGTACAGCAGGTGGAGGTAGGAGCAGCAGAGGGACCGGGCGGTCGGAGGGCAGCCCAGGCCAAGCGAACATCTGCCGCCCAGATGGATCCCGGGTTCCTGCAGTTACCACACCCACACATAGATCCGGTGCAACGACCGACCCGGAGACGAGCGAAGAGGTTGACGGGCGGCTTGCGGCGGCTGCGGTCGCAGGTGGAGGAGTCCACCCGCGTCCAGGAGCTGGGAGCGGTGCTGGTCATGCGTGCCACCCAGGCTGACACCGCACAGGTGGCGTCCGCGGTGGAGGCAATGGGTGCGACGGTGTCAGACATGGGGAACGGTTTGCGAGGCCTGGGGCCTTCCGTGCAGGCGGCGTCTGTGGCCCAGGAAATGGCTGCCCTCTCACAGGAGGCCATGAGCCAGTGCCAGCGCAGATGGCAGAGGCGCTCAACGCCATAGCGCAGTCTCTGCAGGCCATTGCCCAGTTTCAGCAGGCCATGGCCCAGTCTCAGCAGGCCATGGCCCAGTCTCTGCAGGCCATCCCTGAGGGCATCGGCGCCAGTGGCCATGTGCGAGCCGGCGTCGCACTGTCACAGACAGGGTTTGCCAACCCCCTGGGCTCCATGGCTGCAAACCTGCAGACCCCTGTCGATACCAGCACGGGCCTCCAGGACTGGCAGCGCCAGATGTCGGGGGGGGCGTCGGATGGCCAGTCCGTTCGCATCCCCCACCCATGTAGAGGCCTGGGGGCCATCGGGCACCCCGAGGGAAGAGGAGGTGGTGTGGTCCGTCCCGGCTCCTCCTGTAGGGGAGGTCCCGGTACACCGCGACACCTCGGACTCCCCCCCTTCCGTCCCAGGTGCATCGGGTGGGCAACGGGCAGGACAGGCTGGCAGCTCGCCATCCCAGTTGCCCGGGCCGCAGCCTGGCCCATCTAGGCCAGGACGACCCAGGAAACGGCCGCCAAAGGGATCCAGTGTCAGAGGGCAGGAATAACAGGAGTCCACCTCCAGTTCTGCTGTACCATCTGGGGAACCACGTAGACGTAGTCAAAGGGCCCGTAAGGCCAAACAATTAGACACTGAGTAAGTTGGCACGGGTGCAGGGCACAGATGAGTTTCGGGGCTAGGGCACGTGCATGAACTCCTTTGGTTATTAAGGTCAATGTTACACCTACAGAAGCTGCCTTTGTGCTCTGTCCAAAGCGTGCGGGGGTGTCATGTACGTTGAGCGCAAGTGTGTGTGTGAGGGGTGGTCTTACCTCAGCCCCAGGTGAGTCTGCCCCCTTCCCCCTGGGCCGCCATCAACATCCCCCGGGCAGAGTACGGGACCGTGCGCTGCAATGTCACAGCCGCATGCAGGGATGGTCCGGGTGGATGGTGGTACTGTGGCCATGGGTCAGACATAGTCCAACGATGTAGAGCCAGGAGCTCACCGCAGGGCGGGTTGTCATCATCCTCCATGGCCTGCAATAGACACGCGTCCACCCGCAACTGTGTGAGCCCGGCCCGTTGTGCCGCAGGTGGATCGGCAATGGGGGGGGGGGGGGGGGGGTGGTGTGCATGCGGGTGGGGTGGGTGGGGTTGGGGAGGGGGGTGAGGGTGCTGGGTGGGTGGATGGGTGGGGGGTGTGGGTGGTCGGCTGTTGCCATGGTGTGCGGTCTGTGGCCATACTACCCGATTCCCACGCCCATCTAGTCAGTGAAGCGGGCAGCTATCAGTCTGTCCCGTGCCCGCTGGGCCAGCCGGTAACGGTGGACAGCCACCCGCCTGTGTCTACCCCGTCTGCCCTGACCATTGCCCCCATCCCCCTCATCTGGGGAGGACTGCGCCTCTTCCTGCTGCTCCTCCACTCCGCCCTCCTCTGCCTGCGGCACATCGCCCCTCTGCTGGGCTATGTTGTGCAGGACGCAGCACACCATAATGATGCGGCCGACCCTATCTGACCGATACTGGAGGGCGCCCCCAGAGAGGTCCAGGCACCTGAAACGCATCTTCAGCACGCCAAAGCACCTCTCTATCACTCCCCTTGTCGCTACATGGGCAACATTGTAGCGGTTCTCCGCCTCATTGCGTGGCCTCCGTATAGGCGTCATCAGCCACGATCGCAATGGGTAGCCCCTGTCGCCCAGCAACCAACCCCTCAGCCGGGGATGGCGTCCCTCGTACATGCCAGGGATGGATGACCGCGACAACACGTATGAGTCGTGTACACTGCCTGGGTGACGGGCGCAGACGTGCAGGATCATCATGCGGTGGTCGCAGACCACCTGTATGTTCATCGAATAGGTCCCCTTCCTATTGGTGAACACGGCCCTGTTATCTGCAGGTGGCCGCACGGCGACGTGCATCCAATCGATCGCGCCCTGGACCATGGGGAACCCGGCCACGGCAGAGAAGCCCATGGCCCGGGCATCTTGGCTGGCCCGGTCCACGTGGAAGCGGATGTAGCGGTGCGCCATGGCATATAGGGCATCTGTCAGTGCCCGGATGCACCGATGCACCGATGTCTGCGATATGCCGGACAGGTCCCCACCCGGTGCCCGGAATGACCCCGTTGCGTAAAAGTTCAGGGCCACCGTAACCTTGACGGACACGGGGAGAGGGTGTCCCCCGCCAGTGCCACGCGGTGACAGGTGTGCCAGCAGGTGGCAGATGTGTGCCACAGTTTCCCGCCTCATCCGGAGTCTCCTCCTGCATTCCCGGTCCGTGAGGTCCTGGTATGACTGCCGGGGCTGGTACACGCGGGGCGCCCTCGGGTGCCTCCGTTGCCGTGGGGCCGCGACATCATCCTCCCCCTCCTTGTCCTGTCGGTCAAGTGTCCCTCCAGCCTGGGCGGCTGCCGCCTGTCCCTCTGCGGCAGCCTGCGCCGCCTCTCTGGCACGCTCCTCCTCCTCATCCTCATCCTCATCCAGGGCAACATAGACATTAGCGGCTGCCGCCACGGCGGCCAACATCGCTGAATGATCGGAAAACATGACGTCCTGGTGGGGGGAGGGGAACGACGACATGTCATCATTGCCCATATCCCCTCCTCCCCCCAGCCAGGTGGCATGGACCGCATGGGACCAACTGTTGGAGGCTGGCACCTGGCCAGGTGGACCAACTCACTTGCCCTCGCATCCCCCTCCCCGGCACGGACTACCCCCCAACCACCACCCCGGCACGGACCCCCCCCCAACCCCCACCCCGGCACGGACCCCAACCTCCACCCCGGCATGGACCCCCCATCCCCCTCCCAGCACGGACCCCCCCCCCCAACCTCCACCCCGGCACGGACCCCCCCCAACCTCCACCCCGGCACGGACCCCCCCCCCATCCCCCTCCCCGGCACGGACCCCCCATCCCCCTCCCCGGCACGGGCCCCCCCCCTCCCCAGCACGGACACCCCCCATCCCCCTCCCCGGCACAGACCCCCCCAACCTCCACCCCGGCACGGACCCCAACCTCCACCCCGGCATGGACCCCCCATCCCCCTCCCCGGCACGGACACCCCCCATCCCCCTCCCCGGCACGGACCCCCCAACCTCCACCCCGGCACGGACCCCAACCTCCACCCCGGCACGGACCCCCCATCCCCCTCCCCGGCACGGACCCACCATCCCCCTCCCCGGCACGGACCCCCCCCAACCTCCACCCCGGCACGGACCCCCCCCAACCTCCACCCCGGCACGGACCCCCCCCCCAACCTCCACCCTGGCACGGACATCCCATCCCCCTCCCCGGCACGGACCCCCCCAACCTCCACCCCGGCACTGACCCCCCCCATCCCCCTCCCCGGCACGGACCCCCTCCCGGCACTCCCCCGGAGCCCAGCCCACTCTAACCACCCCCCCCCACCCCCACCGCACACACGCACACACAACCCGAGACACACCTCTCCTCTCGCATTCAGACTGCGGCCACGCCATCGCCTGCCCAGAGCCAACCCCCCTGGCCGTCACTCACCTCCACGCTGGTCGGCGTGAACCTGGAGCACAGGGTCACGCCGATGAAAAGGAGGTTTAATTTACGTCGACGTGAACGGTCATCACGTCGACGGGACTTCGGCCCATCCGGAAGGGAGAATATCGGCAGGCCGAAAATCGGCTGCCTTGCGCAGACCTGTGACATTCTCCGACGGCAGCGGCGACATTAACGCCCCGCCGACTTTTCTCCCTTCGGAGACTTCGGCAACCGGCGGGGGCGGGATTCACGGCGGCCAACGGCCATTCTCCGACCCGCTGGGGGGTCGGAGAATGACGCCCCAGGTTACTCACAGATGGTATTGACACTGATTACAGATGCTTATTTTTCATGATTCAACGCATTTTCAGCTGTATTAATCAAACTGCACCAGGTTATTGCTTAAATACAACCTCCACCATGGCAGGGAGGAAGGCCCTGAGTCCACCCCAGATAGAATGCTGATTGAACCCCATTTTTGTTCCATCACAAGGCTAAACTGGAATCTCACCCACTCTTACTGCCTGCAGTTGTCATCTGTGGAAGAATTTGCAAGTTGACTACATTATGAACACACTTTCCTTAGTCATCAGATCCTGGAGTGGGACATAAACCAAGAGCTTTTGGCTCTGAGGCAGAAACTGTACCGATTGAACCACAAAATCTCCAATGAGTCCGAGCACTTTTAAATCCTGCTTATGGTCCAATTAAAATTTTCTGAAATCCCAATTGGGCCTCACTATTTTTTGAGTGAATAGCACTGATCTGAAATGCTAATTGTAGTTCACACAGATCTTATGAAGCCTGTTGGCATTAGCAGTTTGCTTAACACGGAACTTCAATGCATTTTCATTCGAACTGTAAAAAAACAAAAGACACATTTCAAAGTGACTCCCACACAAAGTTTTGCCAACTGAGGAGGATAAATTGAAGCTCTTTAGTGATTTGCTAATTAAGTTTCTTTTTACATCCTCAATTAACTTCAACAAATTATAATGCTATGGCATTTAAACAGGAACAAACAAAATAAATGTATGAGGCCCTGTGAGCTCATCTAAACCTCAGATGTTATGCGTACACAGAGACCTTCCACCACCATGATCACGTCAGGCCTTGGTAGATTAAATAGACAGGGGGAAGAGGCATCTTTAGCATTTGCGAAATAGATGTGAGGGTATTTCTAATGATGTGTGTGATAAACCTAACTTCCGACTGATGCAAAGATGTGTTGGCTGCTCAAGTCCTGTTCACTTTCTGGCTCTTTTTAGGTCATTGAAGTGGGCAGACTGGATAGCATGAATGGTGAAGCAGCCTGAGACATAACTCACTTCAACTTGGCAGCTCCTGCCATGCCTCACCTGCAGCGAATTCCCTCAGCAAGTTTAGCATTCTGTATGGGGAGAGACTACAAAAAGGCTCTGTCCAGATGATTTTTCAGTAACCAAACCAACTCACACCTACCTGAGCCCAGGTTCTCCGAAGTATTATGTATGCTGCTCTTGGGCAATTCACAAGCTGGGCTTAAGACGTCAGGATAATTAAACCACCGCTGCAGACAAACCTGAAGGCAAAATGGAAAAAAAGATGGCTAAGACCCAGTACCAGGCATTGGGATCATGACATATAATTACCTCACATCCAGTCGAAGCAAGCAGCAAGTGAACTTGGTGCTGCCCGCTCATCAACGCAATTCCAGCATGCAGCCCCAATCGAGAGACATTGCTGACTGGCTGCACATGCAGCAGGGGACCCATGCGATCCATGGCTTGCACGATAGCTTCCTGGTTAGGCCATGTTAGAGGTGAAAATATTCACACGAAGGCCTGAGTATAAGTAAACAAAACCAGTTTATTATGTCAGAATTCTGGGAGAGAAGGCCTGAGACTCCGCAGCCTATTGACAGCAGTTTTTCTCACTTGAGCTAAGGTTCACATGGGTTAATATACAGATTCAAGGGGCAGATTCTTATTTACATACAATCAATCAACTATATTCACGTCACACTTTATTACATGCAGTCAATCAATTTTCTTAGCATCCCAGTTAGTACATATATGGTTAAAGTGAGTATTGTCTTACCTGCCCCTAACTTTATACAGAAGTCATTCAAAACTAACACAAGGATATGTCCTGTCTACAGCTGTGGACCTTGAGCTTTATCAAGGATACATTGCATGTCTTGTTCTGTGAAGCTGTTATCAGCGGCTGTTGGAATACTCCCTATACATACCCACGGTTGGTTCTCATGAGACAGTTTACAGGGAATGTGGCTTGTTCAGCCATTTTGTGTCTTTAATATCACAAAATAGCTAACAGCCATTTTGTGTCTTTTCTGATATTAACAGCATTGTGTATACACTATCTATTTCTACAATTGACTCTTCTAAACAGGCATCTAAGCCAATGAGTACCTTTTGTCTCATCAGAACTATACAAAGGTAATATAGGAGCACAAATGTAGTTACAGGGCCACCTATAAATTATATCATAGTCCAGTATCAGAAAATACCCTCCAACATTCCCTTCTTTTGGGCCTGGAAGTTTACTGAAACCCAGATGACCACAATGATTCGATATGAGGGCAGCAGGGTGAGTTTAATACCGCCTTTGGGGCATGTAACTTCCTAGATGTTCCGTACGTACACCGTGCATGTGATTCAATGATCACCCCTCAAACGAACCCATATATGTCACATTTAATGCCTTGTATCAATCATTCCTGCCTCCCTGACTAACTCTGCTGTCTGTCATTAAATGATGTCATTCATAGCCGTTTTCAAGTAAGCTCATCTAACAGTCCCATACTCGCTGCCACTAACTGTCACTCTGAAGTAGTTCCTCTGTGTGTTTATTTTTCAAAGCGTGGATTTTTTTCCATTATCTGGTGGTAAAGCTGAACTGATTGATCTTGAGTCTTCATTCCCTCAGAGTTTCTGCAAGATGTGGGACCATCTCTGGCTCTTTATAATCCTAACTCAAATGATCCTTGCTAGGCCTATAGTGGTGGGCCTAAAGGATACAAAAGTTATAGCGATAGGAGGTTACGGTGGTGGAGATGCAGTATTTTCCTTTTCCTCCATAAACTTAAAAATGCATGAGGGCAGGTGTAATCCCTAAGACACAACCATGAGTTCTGATTAACCCACATTCGTCCAACTCTCCCTGTCCCACCGGGTGGGGGCAACGTGAGGGAGATCCATATATTATCCCTGTGTATAGCAGAGGTCTCGATGAGATAGTACCTGAGGGAGGTGTTAGCCCGTACGATTCCAATGTCCTCCAGTTGGTTGTGAGGGTATGGGCCTGAGTCCAGTGTGATGACAGGGATCATCAGGACCATCTGTACCCCCGTTATCTCGTCCATTTTACAGTCGGGGATCGCTGAGTATACTCTGGTTACTCCCTTCAGAGTACGGTTGTCCAGCGTCCCTTGTCATTTGGCTAGCTTAGCCAGTTGCGGGCTGTCTATTCAATCAGGCACCTCCCCCTTTAAATCAGATCAAGGTTGTGTCTTAGCTGCCCTTGTCAGAGCTGTCCGGCTGTCTCCCTTTCTTGGTCGATGAGTTTGTTAATTAATGTTGAATGTCTTAGTGTGTGTACCTAACACTGTTGTCCTATTCAATTGTATATCCAGGCCCTCTTCCCCAAGCTGGCTAAACCTTTCTCTGCTTACCCTAATATTCTCTGCCTTATTCCTGTAAGTTGTTCCACCTTCGCATTTAACCTCTGTATGTCTAGTGACTTTACCATAGAAGTTTCTGTGTTAAGTCATGTCACTGCATCATTGATTATGCCTCTTCTAACCCTGTGTAGGTTGTCATGCCCTCAAAATCTAGTGGCACCCGTGTCATTGGCAGCCTGCTTCATAACAACCTTACTTAAAACACTATACATATTTATTTCATATTATAAACAGTACCTGAACGCACGAGAAGTACAGACACCAGGGGCATCATTCTCCGATCCCCCAGCGGGTCGGAGAATGGCCGTTGGCCGCCGTGAATCCCGCCCCCGCCGGTTGCTGAAGTCTCCGGTACCGGAGATTGGGTGGGGGCGGGAATCGGGCCGCGCCGGTTGGCGGGTCCGCCCGCTAAATTCTCCGGCCCGTATGGGCCGAAGTCCCGCCGAGAAATTGCCTGTCCCGCCGGCGTAAATTAAAGTAGGTATTTACCGGCGGGACAAGGCGGCGTGGGCGGGCTCCGGGGTCCTGGGGGGGGCGCGGGGCGATCTGACCCCGGGGGTGCCCCCACGGTGGCTTGGCCCACGATCGGGGCATACCGATCCGCGAGCGGGCCTGTGCCGTGGGGCCACTCTTTCCCTTCCGCCTCCGCCACGGTCTCCACCATGGCGGAGGCGGAAGAGACTCTCCCCACTGCGCATGCGCGGGAAACTGTCAGCGGCCGCTGACACTCCCGCGCATGCGCCGCCCGGGGATGTAATTTCCGCGCTAGCTGGCGGGGCAACAAAGGCCGTTTCTGCCAGCTGGCGGGGCGGAAATCCCTCCGGCGCCGGCCTAGCCCCTCAATGTTGGGGCTCGGCCCCCAAAGATGCGCAGCATTCCGCACCTTTGGGGCGGCGCGATGCCCGTCTGATTGGCGCCGATTTGGGCGCCAGTCGGCGGACATCGCGCCATTGGGGGAGAATTTCGCCCAAGTTGTTTACGCATCTGATGTCTTTCCCTGAATGTAGCTGCAGCCAAGCATTAAAATAAGCTATATCATTGTTCCAGTCTCTGGCTGCTGGGATGCACATCCCATCAATAAAATTATATAACGCACCATAGTTCATATGGCTACGTTCATCCTGTGTCCATCGTGAAATCAGTGATGTTCCTGCTCTTTTAAGTGCTTGTAGTTGTTCTGAGATCTCAAGAGCCATCATGAGCCACCACAGCTGCTGCTGTCGTTCCAGCTTTCCTTGAATGTTTAACCTAAAAATTTAAAGGAAAGTGGAAAAGTGTCCTGGTCAACACCAGGTGTAAGATGTTGTCCGCATAAAGCTTTTCCTGTATGGGCCGAACACGTGTGTTATTCAGGGGTTATTAGTTCTTATATATTACAACCTTTTCATATCTATTTTCCTCGTGGTTACGGACCTAATTCTGTTCCGTTTGAACCCGACCTTAAAGTGCTTTTGCCTGGTTAATTAGCCAGTTTACAATAACTCAACTATCTCAAATTCCTGAAGCTTCTGCAAATATTGTGGCACTTGTAGTTACTTGTAAAGATCTGCACTGTATGTTCTATGTTCTAACACAAAAGATCCATTCTGCATGGGACAGAGTGGGTTAACTAAACTGAGTATATCTGACAATTCAAAACTTAAGATTTGTAAGTTCCAATTAAAAATAGATCTTCAGCTGTTTTTTTTTACTTTATCAGAATTACAAAGCCAGAGCTCAGAGTGTGGACAGGGGCAAACCCCTAATCCAGCTCCTCGCCTCCTCCAAAAACCAATTCAACTGAATGCGAATTCATGGTCCCCACACGAGAGACATACCAAATCCAGGCATTAACAAGCACTGGTCAAGTCTCTGCTGGTTTGAAAAGGGGGTGGAGTAAAAGTTGGATTGCTGCCAAATTCCCGTTATCAAGTGTCTTAGAACGATGTGTTCACTTGGAATATAGATTTGCTTTTAATCAGACTTGTGTGGTTTTTTTTTAAAAAATAGCTTCTACATTGTCTGAAGTTTTAATTTCCAGGCTAATTTTAAACATTTATTTTAAAATATCAAACACAATAACTTATTGAATATATGACTGCACCAATTTTGCACTGTATCTTGGTTCTCGACCAGAGTTCTCTACCAGACGTCATTTTGTCACCACCCTTCTTTTGTTTAAACAAGAAACATGATCATGGACATATTTTATTTATCCATCTGTCCTTTACACTTAATTCTGCAATCTCAGAATTAATACGTCTCCGTTGTGTCAAGGAAGTTTTAACCCTGAACTAATGAAACACCAGATAGGTCATATGTCATATGTATTTCAACTGTTATATGTATTTCAACTATCCAAACATCCAACACCATAAAACTAATATTTTCTTATTCTTATATACGTGATTTTGTACCCTGATTAAAATTCCTCATGTATCAAAATTACCCTGGAAATGTCAATGGTAACCTTTGAAAAGAAACATTCAAACTATGATCTTTAAATCACAATGTCAGACAACACACCAAAATAAGCTAGGTAAAAATCCTTCTGGAGCCTATTCTAAAGTTGCAAATTATAAACTCAAGGTTACTTCTCAGAAGATAAATCTTAGCAGAGAGATATTAATATTCACAGACCAAACACACACATTCTCACAGGTCGTAAATATCAGAGTTGACTGTTAGTACAGATTCTCAAAGAGACAGCAATTTCACAATCGCTTAATTAAAATACTGAACAAAATCTTCCATTCTCCTTCGTTATAAAACTTTGTCTGTGTTATTCCATTTAAGTCAATTTCCACTGATTAATTTTAGAGGCATTAGCTATTCTTAGAGACATATATTTCTTTGTGCAGATGACCTGCTTGCTGAAATGGTTACATTTTTGTACAGAACCGAAGGAGGCAGAGAACTTGGAATGATGCCATATGCGTCTGTTACGTGATCTCAAACATTATTTATTCATTCTTTCCTTTAATGTTACTCAAAGTTCTTTCTTGTTCTTTAAACTGAATTCAATTTTCAATGTTCGCTATTAACCAGTGTTTGAAAGAGATATTACTGGGTGTTTTTTTTGATTCAAATTAATTAAATTACTGCTGAGTTTATCTGGATGGCTTGAAACGATCTGAAGTTATTCTAGACAAGAATCCATTGCTAAGTTTCGAACCTTAATCTTGTTTTGACTTTACTCCCCATTTTTTTTTTGTTTTGGGAGGGGTATTTGTCATCCTCAGATATTTCTGAACAAAAGGTTGATTGAGCGTTTCAGCCCCTTTCTGATCTTTTGGATTTTTACTTTATTTGATTTTTTTTCCTTTCTTTTCCTTTGGGCATGTCTAAACTATTAGTTAATTTAAAATGTCCATTTTCAGGGAACCTGTTTCTTTCCCCTCTCCTTGAGACATTCCAGGACAGTCCTTGGCTGTAGATTCTTTGCCAGTTTGCACAATCTGTACTGCCGCTATCTTTTCTCGCTTTATTGCTATGCTTAAAATGATTTGTTGTGAATGTGGGAGAGTGACAGGTCAATTCCTTTAAACTAGCCTGTTTTTCAAACGGTGTGAAGGCTTTATATCTGTCATTTACATTATTAGCGTAATGCTGCACGAGGGTGCACTTAATTTCTGTCATTTGTTCCTCTAACTGGTGAACTAAGATGACTCCTGCTTTATTTGTCTTATCTCGGTTCTGTGTATCTCACCATTTTCTCTGTTCCACAGGGGCTGTGTCAGGATCCCACCCATCTTTGATCATTGTTTTTTTTGTACCAGAGTATTTTGCTCTTACCCGAACGCCAGACTCATGGATCCCGGGGGACCCCAGAAAAGCGGCCTCATGTCTCTCTTTTCCATGATGTGTTAACCGTGTCGTCTCTATCACCCGCGTATCCGGTGTGACTAGGCAACTGTGCTCAGAGGCATTACCTATTGTCCACTCCCGTAGGGTGGAGGTCCTGTCGCTTGACACTGTGTCACGATAAATTTCGCGACTCGTTATTCACTCAACAGTCTGTGCATCTCGGATTCCCAACTAACTCTGGCCATCACGTGACAGCTCAATTGTCCCCTTAATTCAGGCTCAGCATGGGTCCTCGAGCAGCCAATTAGTACGAAAGAAAATGGTATAGTGGACCAAAAAAACAAAAACAAAAAAAAAAGAAATTTTAAACTGGATCTTTTACTCACTTGGCCTTGATAACAGATGCATTGGATGCTGCTTCGCCGTTCGTCCGTCTCGCAGTGTGACTCTAATTTCTGGCGGTCAAAGGTTTGACTACTCGCCTTGTCCACCGGCTCGAGCGGCGTCTGGCTCAGTATCATCCCGCCAGACTACACCAAATGTTAGAGGTGAAAATATTCACACGAAGGCCTGAGTATAAGTAAACAAAACCAGTTTATTATGTCAGAATTCTGGGAGAGAAGGCCTGAGACTCCGCAGCCTCTTGACAGCACCTTTTCTCATATATGGTTAAAGTGGGTGTTGTCTTACCCGCCCCTAACTTCATACAGAAGTCATTCAAAACTAACACAAGGATATGTCCTGCCTACAGCTGTGGACCTTGAGCTTTATCAAGGATACATTGCATGTCTTGTTCTGTGAAGCTGTTATCAGCGGCTGTTGGGATACTCCCTATACATACCCACGGTTGGTTCTCATGAGACAGTTTACAGGGAATGTGGCTTGTTCAGCCATTTTGTGTCTTTAATATCACAAAATAGCTAACAGCCATTTTGTGTCTTTTCTGATATTAACAGCATTGTGTATACACTATCTATTTCTACAATTGCCTCTTCTAAACAGGCATCTAAGCCAATGAGTACCTTTTGTCTCATCAGAACTATACAAAAGTAATATAGGAGCACAAATGTAGTTACAGGGCCACCTATAATTTATATCATAGTCCAACAGGCCATAAGATCATAAGAAATAGGAATAGGAGTAGATCGGTCTGCCTTTGGGCATGCTCTGCTATTTAATAGGGCCATGGCTGATCCAGCATTCCTCACATCCAATTTCCTGGCCTTTCCCCATAAACCTTGATTCCCTTACAGATGAAGAATCACCTATCTCAGCCTTATGTATATGCAAGGACTCTGCCCCCACAGCTCTCTGTGGCAAAGAGTTCCAAAGGCTCAAACCCCGCTGAGAGAAGGAATTCTTCCTCATTTCTGTCTTAAATTGGCACCCCTTTAATTTGAGACTATGCCCTCTGGTCCTAGACTGTCTTATGAGGGGACCCATCCTCTCAGCATTTACCCTGTGTCATGTGAGAGTACCTTTAAGAAATGGGTATTTATCGAATAGCTGCAGTGATGTCAGAGTATGGGTGGAACTGGGCTGGCTGTCTTTCACTTTCGCTTTGAACAAAAGCTGGTGTGTGTCTGTGGGTTTTTAGTTTCGTTTTGAGAGCTGGATAGCTGCAGGCAAAGCAAACAGCTGCATAAGGATCTCTCTCTGCAATCTAAAGACTGGCTCCAGATCATTTGAGGATTTCAAAGTGCTGACTGCTCTCAGTGGAGAATTTGAATCTGATCTCCGTGTTAAAGAGGGTATTTGTCTTATGGATGGTGCAAGGAATGATTAAGGGTTACTTGTACAATATTGTATCTGTGGGGATTATTGGTGTTGATAGTTGTTTAGATGTTTACTGTGGATTTATAAAGTGTTAACTGGATTTCATAGAATAAACATTATTTTTGTTTAAACATACTTTAGCTCTTTGTTGCATCACAACAGTAAAGTGGGCCCTTGGGCTCCCCATAACCACAATCTATTAAAAGTTGTGGGCCAGGTGAACTCCATGATACACTTTGGGGTTCTCTATACCTTGGCACGTAATACCTGTCAGGCCCTTCAATGAGATTACGACTCACTCTTCAAAATTCCAATGAGTAGAGTCTCAAACTGTTTAACCTATGCACATAAGATAATCCCTCCATACCTGGGATCTTCCTAGTGACCCTTCTCAGAACCGTCTCCAATGAAACAATGGGCACGATCTTCCGGCCTCGTTACACTCGCGCTCAAGCATAACAAGGCCAGTGATAGCGGGAGAGGCCAAAAACTGGAACTGTGCCAGGCACTAAACAGTTTGCAATGTAACTGGCCTGTTCCCTTTGGCAAAATCGGAATCTCGCTGTAAATTAGCGAGAAACCAATTATCACCACTTAAGCCCCATTTCCATACAATTAACGCGAGCCACCTGTCATCCAGCGGCCTACTGTCATTTACCAGCCTCCCCAGCAAGTATTCACACTGGCACCGATTAGTATTCCTATTTAAAAACGTGAACCTGACAGAAGGGCTTCTGTGGGGAGCCGAGGAGGGGAATAGCAATCTTTGCTCACAGGTAAAGAGACCGGGGGCACTGGCCTTGCCACCCCAGTGCTCGGCGGGGGGAGGTGGACCCTCCGCAGGGGTGGGCCGCCATGGGAGGGTAGGGGGAGGTGCTGGGGGTCAACTGGGGGGGCAATCAATCATGGCACTGTCCTCAGCCACCCCAGTCACCTCCAGTGCCCGACCCTCCAAGGAGATGAGGATTCTCAATTCCAGCACCCCACCACCAATCTGGGCCCTCTCCTGCCGATTATGGGAGATCTTTTACTGAGGGGACACAGAGAGGGCATCATTAGCCACATGCGTGGTTCACAGTTGTCCGTGGGGGCGGTGTGAAGGGAGGGTTGTGGTAAAGGGAGGGTTGAAGGGGGATCGAAGGACTGTTGAAGGGGGAGGGGGATGGAGCAAGGGTTGGGGGTCGCCTAGGGGGTGCTCCCTTGGGAAGTTGGGGGTGGGGCTTTGGTGTCTACTCATTCTGGCTTCCCAGTGTAGGTCGTTGATCTTCTTCCGACACTGGAGGCCAGTCCTCCTGGTCACACTGCCCGAGCTGACTGCTGCCCACACCTCGATCCAGGCATCTCTGGCTGCCTTGTAGCTGACCCTCCGGAACCCTCGGGGGAACAGGACATCCCTCCTGGCTTTCACCGCGTCCAGGAGCCACCCCAGGTCAGCATCCCCGAATCTTGGGGCCGGTCTCCTCGGAGGCATTATTGTGAACTGGCTGAGGTCGGCTGAGCAAGTGTAGTCTAAGTGCTGCTCGGCATTGTTAGCAGGGGGTTGGCGATCCCCAGCGAATCAGCTGGCGAGCCGGCATTCAGGGAGGGAAGCCTGTGAGGCTTCGTTAAGGGGACCAATTAACATTGAATAGTGTTGCCGGCCTCGCCGGGCCGAGCACTAGGAAACGCGAGGTTTATCTTTCCTTTAGCAAGGCGACAAAAACTGCTCAATGTGCTACTGTGGTCTAACATGATTTTCTTTTCGCAAATCATGTTGACTCTGCCTGATATCCTTGAATCTTTCTTTGCATCCTGCTTTAACACCTTTAACAGTAGCTTCTAACATTTTCCCAATTGCACATGTTAGGTAAACTGATTTGCAGTTTGCAGCATTTTTTCGCCTCCTTTCTTGAATAGAAGAGTTTCATTCTCTATTTTTGAATTTGATGAGAATTTTGGAAAATTAAAAACAATATATGTGAGGCGGGATTCTCCAGTCTGCCAACCACATTTTCCAGCGCGGCACGCCCCCACCGACAGCGGGATTCACCAGTCCCGCAGCCGGCCAATGGGGTTTCCCATTGTGTCCACCCTGCGCCATCAGGATACCCGTGGGCGTGGGTGCACTGTTGGTGGACCAGAGGATTCTGCTGTCAGTATCTCAACAATCATTTCTGTTAAGATCCTAGAATGACGTCCATTGAGATTGGGAACTTGTCAGCCGATAGATCTAATACTTTTCTCAGTGACTTTTCCCTGGTGATTTGAATTGCTTTAAGTCCCTCCCTTTCACCTCATTCCCGCCGAGCACTGGGGTGGCAAGGCCAGTGCCCCCGGTCTCTTTACCTGTGAGCAAAGATTGCTATTCCCATTCAATGATTTCTGGGATATTATTTATGTCTTCTACAGTGAATACAGACACAAAATAGTTGTTCAATTCACCTGTCATTTCATTATTTTCCATTATTGATTCCTTGGGCTCACTTTCCAGAGGGCTAATGTTCACTTTATTTTAATATTTCTTGTTAAATAACTGTCGAAAACTCATACTATTTGTTTCATATTTCTAGCTATTTTTCTATCATACTCAAATTTCTCCCTCCTTATTTGTTTAGTCATTCTTTACTGTTTCTTTATATACTGCCAAATCTTCTGACCTATCACTAACCTTCACAGAATTGTAAGCATTCCCTTTCAATTTTATTCTATCTTTAACTTCCTTAGTTGGCCAGAAATGGTGCATCCTTCTCCAAAAATGGTTCTTTCTCACCGGAATGAATCTCTGCTGAATGTTCTGAAATATCTCCTTAAATATCTGCCACTGTATCCCTACTGACTTTTCCCTTAACTTAATTTCCCAGTTCATTTTTCCAGTTCTTTCTTCATACCATTATAATTCCCTTTATTTAACTTTAAAACAATAGACTTAGACCTACTTGTCTATCCCTCAAACTGAATGTGAAATACAACATGTTATGATCACTGATGCCTAACATGCCTCTGCTGTGAGATAATTAATTAATTAATCTCACTGCACATTACCAGGTCTAGAATAACCTGCTCTCTGGTTGGCTCTCGAATCCGTGACATTAAGACGCTGCCAAAAAAAAGTATTCTAATAACTCATCTTCCAGTTTACCTTTGCTAATCTGATTTGTCCAATTTATATGCAGCTTAAAACCACACATAATTATCATTGTACCTTTCTCACAAGCCCCCCAATGGTTGGCATGGTAGCACAGTGGTTAGCACTATTGCTTCACAGCGCCAGGGTCATCGGTTCGATTCCCACTTGGGTCACTGTGTGTGCGGAGTCTGCATGTTCACCCCGTGTCTGCATGGGTTTCCTTCGGGTGCCCCGGTTTCCTCCCACGAGTCCCGAAAGACATGCTTGTTAGGTGAATTGGACATTCTGAATTCTCCCTCTATGTACCCGAACAGGCGCTGGAGTGTGGCAACTAGGGTTTCACATTAACTTCATTGCAGTGTTAAATGTAAGCCTAATTGTGACAATAATAAAGATTATTCTTATATTCTTAAAGATTATTATTATATTCTTCCCGTATACTGCCTTCTCGTATAGCTACTGTTTGGAGGCCTATGAACTACTCCCACAAGTGACTTCTTGGGCGTCATTCTCCGCCGGTGGGAGTCTCCGTTTTGCCGGCGCCCGGGGGTTTCCCGACGGCGTGGGGCTGCCCCACAATGGGAAACCCCATTGACCGGCCGGTGTTACGGAGACTCCCGCCGGCCGGTCAGCGCAGAAATGTGGCGGGGCGGGTAGGAGAATTTCGCCCCTTACTTTTGCTATTTCTTATCTTTACCCACTCTGATTCTACATGTCGATCTTTAGAACTAAGGTAATCTCTCACTGTTCTCCCAATGTCATCGTTAATCAACGGAGTAAATGCACCACTTTTTCTTAGCTTCCTGTCTTTCCAGAATGTCATGAACCTTTGAATATTCAGGTCCCAGCCTTAGTCACCTTGCAACTAAGTCCATCAGATCATACATATTTATTTCTATTTGAGCTGATAGTTCATCAGTTTTGTTGAGTGCATTCAGAGCCATTAGTTGTCTTTTTACTACTTGCAACCATATCTCTTGGTGCAATCTTAAGTTTGTACACTATGAGTGGGATTCTCCCTCGGCCGACGCTGAAATCGCGAAACATGATTGGGCGGAGAATAGCCTCCGATGCCAAAATCGCGATAGGCGGCAGTTTGACGCTAAATCAGGATGCTCCGGCACCCCGAAAATGGTGTTAATGCGTCGTTCGCGGCGTGGCGTTTAAGTACCATTGGCATATCATTCGCGGGAGCCCACACTGCCAACCGGGGCCACCATGTAGCCCATGGAACCTGGTTGGGCATGGGAACATGCACCATGCTAACATATTGGCCTTTCACCCCCTGCAGACAATGGCGTTTGGAGTTCGACAAGCAATGGTGGCCGCCCTGGTGATGGTCGCAGCTCTGCGAGATACCCTGCGGTCGCATGAGTGGGAGCTGCCCGAAGAGGAGGAGGAAGCTGCAGCAGTGGAGCAGCCAGCAGCAGAAAGGGCTGCAGAGGAACAGGCTGCAGAGGGGCAGGTGGCAGATGCACAGGCTGGAGGGCCAGCACCCAACAGGCCGAGGAGGAGGAGATGCATGAGGTCTCGTGCGTACCGGCAGCACCTGTCTTTCGAGGACCTGCCGGATCAGACATGCCGTCGGAGACTCCAGCCGAGCAGAGAGATAGTGAATCACATCTGCCATATGATGGCACACCTGGCACCGTAGGGGTATGGGAGGACACGCACTCCCGGTGACCTTCACGGTGAAGATCGCCCTGAACCTCTATGCCACGAGGTCCTTCCAGTCGCCGAGTGGGGTCCTATCCGGGATCTCACAGACCTCAGTGCACATGTGCATCCGCGCTGTCACGGAGGCCCTATATGCCCAGGCGGATCAATACATCCATTTCAATGTGGACCGGGCCCACCCGGATGCCCGGGCAGCAGGGTTCGCCGCCTTCGTCGGGATGCCCCGGGTCCAGGGGGCGATAGTTGGGATGCATGGCACCCTACGGCTACCGGCGGAAAACAGGCCGCTGTACACAAACCGAAAGGGGTACTACTCAATGTACGTACAGCTGGTCTGTGACCATCAGCTGCGCATCGTACATCTCTGTGTCCGATACCCGTGGCACATTCGGCGATCCCTGACATATCCGAGGGTCACCTCCCTCGGCTGAGGGGTTGGCTCCTGGGCGACAGAGGATACCCACTGCGGCTGTGGCTGATGACACCTATCCAGAGGCCACAGACCGACGCAGAGACCAGCTACAACGACGCCCATACAGTGACCAAGATTGTGATTGCCTGGTGCTTCGGCCTCCTGAATATGCGGTTAAGGTGCCTGGACCGCTATGGATGGGCCCTCCAGTATGATGCTCAGAAGGTCCCCCGCATCTTGCGGCCTGCTGCATCCTTCACAACATCGCGCAGCAGAGGGGCAATGTGATGGAGGAGGAGGATGAGGAGGAAGGGCAGAACTCGTCCGATGAGGAGGATGTGGGGGAGGGGGAGGATGAGCAAGACATCGAGCCCAGGCAGGCAGGAGAGGCTGCACGACGTGTGCGCCACGGTCAACGCACACGGGATGCTCTGATCGCCTCCAGGTTCACCGAATAGGAGGGAGGGGGTGAAGAGGAGGGGCTGGCCAGGGGCACTGACACCACATCCCAAACTCACACCCCCTCACTTCCCATCCCGCCAAACCGCCCGCTTGCATACCCCTCCATTATACATACCTGCGGCGCTACAAGTTGGTGGTCCTGCGTTGGGAGTAGCAGTGGGTCTGGTAGATGGGATGGAGGATGATGACAAGCTGCTCTGCGATGAGCTGTGGTGCTCCGCATTGTATGACAATGTATGTGATGTACCGTCAATTACCACGAGACGAGAATGGTGAAACAATCGAGGCTTTATTGAACATGATGTTGTGCCTCCTGTAGCTGGAAACAGAATGGCTGCAGTGCAGGAGAGCACACACTTTTATATGCCGCCTGCTGGGCGGAGCCAGCAGGCAGGGATTTACCGTCGTACCTGTAATATACGGGCAGTACCGTAGTACATACAATATACCACTAGTGGTGTTTACCACAGTATGACTCATGCCCATGGTAGCACCTTCCACCTGGGTGATCCCTGCATGCGAGCTGACCATTCCATCACACAATCCCATTGACTCCTGGGATGGGGTGCTGGGGATAGTCAGCGCGCCGGAGGGGGGGTGGTAGGGAATTGTGGAGCATGGTCCTTCACAGGACCTGCACTGGTCCCCCAAACCCCCACCCAGCCGGACCAACCCGCACCCATCAGACAGAGCACCAAGGCAGGTTGTAATTGTGGTAACAGGTGTTTATTGTGAACAAATATGTACAGTCTGTGCCCTAGACCCTATGACTAAACTGTGCCCTGCACCCATGCCAACTCACATTTTATGTGAGGATGCAGCTGGTAGGAAAATCATAGAATCATCATAAAATTCCTACATTGCGAAGGAGGTGACCCGGCCCATCGAGACCACACCGATCCTCCAAAAGAGCACCCCAACCATTTCCACTTCCCCCGATCCTGCACATCCCTGTGCAATTTAGGGGCAATTTAGCATGACCAATCCACATGACCTGCACATCTGTGGACTGTGGGAGAAAACCAGAGCACCCCGAGGAAACCCATGCAGCCACGGGGAGAATGTGCAAACTCCGCACAGACATTCGCCCAAGGTTGGAATTGAACTTGGGTCCCTGGTGCTGTCAGGCAGTAATGTTAACCACTGTTCCACCCTGCTGCCCTAACGTGTTATGCATCAGAATAGTATAAAAGGATAACACCAGCAGAAACCGGTCTTTGGTCAGCTTTTGCGAAGTGTTCGAGCTACGACTTACAGACAGCAGACATGCATTGACCTGCTCCTCATCAGTGAATCTATCCTTGCTGCGTCTGGGGAAATCTGCAATATCAATCAGCCTGCAGTGCAGTGATGTATGAAGCAAGTTACTGATGCATTGTTTATGAGGCCAGACTCACTCATCAGTTTCTTCATGGAAAACCAGCAGCAGAATGAGAAGGTGTAAGGTAATACAAGTCAGTTTTGATTTCCTAAGCACCAGTCATAATTTAGTTACTTTAGAACATTTCACTGGGTTAGATCAAGGGGAAGGCAAATGGAAAAATATGGCTGCTAAGCAACCAAGGCTAACTGTTCTAGCCTTGACTTGTGAACTTGTTTCCACAGTCACAGGTGGAAGCAGATACAATGATTACAACCAAGCAGTCACTAGGAAAATATGAAGACGGTGTGATAAGCATCTTGAAGCATCACTTTAGATGTTCAGACACGTGGGACGGTGTTATAAGATTATCATTGTTGCATGTTGCAGACCTTACCCTGAAGCAAATGGAAACATACGGCCAGTTGCAACCAATGGCAGAACAGGATAGTGGAAATATCCCAGAAGGTATTCCTGCTGAAATATCTTTCCAAGCTTTTAACTGTAACCGTTTAAAAAGAGAGACTTGAATTCCCAAAACATGAGCAATAGATAACAAAACCAGAAGAAGCATTTTTGAGGGTTTTACCACCAAGGACAGCAGATCCAGGTATTCAAAGTCCTTTCTGGCTGATTTATTGTCCCAAATGAAGAAACGATGGAGGAAATCTTTGGGAACTGAATAAATGGGGCCAACAGAAAAAGTAATTCAGGTTTAACGAAAGGAGATGGTCCTACTTTCACCTTCACCAATCTCTGAATGGCAGTACGGTGCCTGAAGCAGTCAAGGATCTTACTAGGATCTTACAAGACAATAGGAGAAAGTCACATCTTGTACCATTGTAATGTGATAAAGATGTGTCACATGGCCACAAGCTTTGCTCCCCATGTTTTGAACACAATTACTGTTCAATTGAACTGTCTGTGAGGTACCATCATAGTGTACACATCCCCTTTCTTCTCTCACAGGTAGTCCCTCATTCAGGTATGTAGCCCAATGTTTTTGCAAGTGTTCTATCATTTTGACTCAGGTACAATGAAGAAAGGGGGATTTTGATCCGATCTAACGAAATGGGAACAGAGCGCAGTTAGCCACATGATTCCTGGCGCTTGCAGCGGCAAGAAACACACCGCTACCTAATGCCCATCCAGTTAGAAACGGGGCCTCAGGCCGCACTCAGCCCCCTTTTCTGCACTGAGGAGTTCCCCTTGCCGCTTCTAGTGCAGCTAATGTTTGGAGGCCCCCCAAGCAACCATAAGGGGGTCCCCAAACCCCCCACACTCTTCCCCACAGTGCAAGCCAGAGCCCGATCGCCGCTGCATGAAAAATGCCAGCTTGCCAGTGCCAGGCTGGCACCCAGGTGGCACTGCCAGGATGCCAGGCTGGAAACGCCACGGTGCCAGGCTGGTGGTGTCAGGATGCCCAGGTAGCACTAGCAGTGCCAGTGTCCACCCTGCCCACAGGGTATGCACCTGGTGGCATCCAATCCCTTGGAGACTCCCACAAGTGCTGTTCCATCCTGTTCCCATTTTTGGAGACCAGCACTGAACGGCGCTCGCCCAAGTTCTCCAAGGTGAAGGGGATAGATCCCAATGCTTTGGTAACCTCAGGGAACTGCATATTAAAGTGAGCCTAGCTGTCTCGCTCTAATATGCAGATTTGCCAAAAACTGATCCCACCCACAATGGGTGGACTTCACATCATGACGTCTCCCGAGATCATGTTGGATCTCGCGAGGCATAGTGAGCCAGGTAGATCCCAGGAGCGCTGTCTCCTGGCAGTTACCGGCCAAGTTGCGCTGCAGAGTGCTGCTTTTCGGGCGCAGCGTGGCCAGTAGATCACATTCATAGTTCCAAGTCAGGGTGGTGGCGGAGGGGAACATGGAGTTGTTGGTTTTCCTCGGCACTTGTTGCCCTTATCCTTCTATTTGGTAGAGTTTGTAGGTTTACGAGGTGCTTTTAATGAAGCCTTGGCAAGTTGCTGCAGTGCATCTTGCCAATGGTGACACTGCAGAAATGGTGCACCAGTAGTGGACTCAATCAATGTTTAAGATGATAGGTAGGATGCTGCAAGTGGGCAGCTTTGTCCTGGATAACTTGAGCTTCTTGAGAGTTGTCAGATTGCATCATACTGACTTGTGCCTTGCAGATGGTGATTAGGTTTTGGGAAGACAAGAGGTGAGTCAGTCACTACAGAATACACAGCTGCTGGAGTGTTCCGTAGATACAATATTCATATGGATGATCTAGTTACATTTTTGGTCAAAGCTGACCCTGAGGATATTGATGGTGGTGCTACAACAATGGTAATGCCTTTAAATGTTAAAGGGCAGTGGAAAATGTTGGGCTGGATTCTCCGTTTCTGAGGCTAAGTGCCGGGGCGAACGGTGAATCCGCGGAAGGTTCACGACAGGAAAATCGGCGCAAACCCTCACCGATTCCCGTACTGGTGAGGGATTAGCCATGTGAAACTCCAGCGGATCGCGCTGAAAACGGCCGGAGAAAGGCCGGGTCCCGGGCCGCTCCTGCGCAAGTCTGACGACCTGCACTTGTCGCGCCGTAAAACATGGCACCTGCCGTGCTCGAACCCTCACCTGCCAACTGTGTACTGAGGCACAGGGTAATCATATGGGGAGCCATGTTCGAATCCCACCATGGTAGATGGATAAATTTGAATTCAATAAAATTCTGGAATGAAACATCCTGTGACAACCATGAAACCATTGTCGATTGTCATAAAAACCCATCTGGTTCACTAATGCCCTTTAGGGAAGGAAATCTGCCATCCTTACCTGGTCTGGCCTACATGTGATCCCAAATCTACAGCAATGTGTTTGACTCTTAAATGCCCTCTGAAATGGCCTAACAAACCACTCAGTTCATGGGCAACAAATCCCAGCCAGCGATGCCCACATCCGATTAATTTTTAAAAAGCTAACTGCCGCCAGTTCCTTCAAGAATGTTCTCTTGAGTCTAATACCAAGTGACTCGATACTTCATATCATGGATGAGCATCTTAGATCACAATGGCATGTTAGAACACACAACATCACATAACATCCCCCTTTCTTTTCTAAAGATAGGCTGATCTTGTCCTTATCGTTTAACAGGTCTCCGTTTTCATGCTTGTTACCTACAAAGAAGTATTCTCGTACATACGTCGTCCCAGCAATAATCTTGACTAGTGAATATACTTCCTCGGCATTGCCATTCTTGAAAGTTTCCTCTGCTTCTTCAGCTCTTTCACTCATCCATTTAGTTATGGCTTTTATTCATATTATTCTTCGCATAGCATACAATTTAAATATTCCCTGTTTTGTACACCACTGATTTTTGTTTCATTCCTTTTCTCTATTAGACCTAAACATTTGACTGCCGTCCATGGCTGTTTACATTTTGTTTTTTCAGGCACAATTCGCCTTATGATCCCAAATTCTTCCTTTGATCTTTGTTCATGCCAGATGATGGTCAGAACTGTAATCAGCAGTAGGCAAAGCTGTGGATTTGAATCCTTACTTCCCACTTTTCTACTGATTATTCAATTTGGTTCTTGCAACATTTACCAGGGCAGGTTCATTTATATCACTGACTAAAGTAGAGTTAAGTCGCCCTAGTCCCAGATGACCATCGGATGCTTTTCCCCTTTAAGAGTTGACTGGGGGTGATTTAACCCGAGGATCACCACACTTCAAGCTAGGGGCAAGTTGTAGAAGGCATGAATAACCTCACTAACTAACTCTATGATAGAAGCCTGTTGCAGTGTTTGTTCCCTTTAAGGTGCGATCTGCCAAGAGGGTCCCATGGCCTGGTTAACAAATCAGGCACCAGGGTGGAGAAGTCACCTGAGCAAGGGTGGTTTTCTGTATCAGTTTGCCCTGGATGTTGACTTGCAGCCATGAGGCTGGTAGTCTCTGTATTATGGCTATATGTAAGTAAACGTTGCATTTGTTATTTACCTAACTGGTGAACGAGAAACATTACATTGGTGATGAGGACAAAAGGAAAAAAAGCGGTCCCAAGATCCTGAGTATTAAGTCACGTTGAAGTTCAGTTAGAGTTGAGAAACAGAAGAGTGCTTGCAGATATGCCCTAATTCAGACAGATAGATCATTTTGATGCTTCTGTGGGGAATTGGGCACAATACAGTTTTTAGGCGACATTTTACAGTCCAACGAAATAGAGGAGGAAGGGAAGAGAAAGACAATCCTTCTGAGCATGTGTGCGACCCGGGCCTACAATTTAATATGCAGCCTCACATCCCGAAGCACGCCCAACTCCAAGTCATTCACTGAGATGGTTGAATTGTTGCAAACACTACCACCGAAGTCATCGGTAATATTACAGTGATTTAAGTTTAACTCAACCAGGAGAGCCACTGGGGAAACTATTGCAACTTGTATTATCAAGTTAAGGCAGATTGGAGAGCACCGCGATTTCGGATCCACTCTCAACAATATGCTGCAAGACCGTTTAGTCTGTGGAGTAAATAATGAGACCAATCAAAGGAAGCTTTTAGCAGAAGCAGATACAGGGGTGGATTCTCCCCCTCCTGCCTCTGGTAGCCAGATTCCAGATCCAACAGAGAATCCACAGATCCTCACCACATCAAAAAAACTGAGTGCATTGACATTATCTTTTTCACAGCAGGAAGCACTAAGCTGCCTTTTATGCAGTGAGGGACTGTCAATCATAGCAAGAGTGTTTATATACATGCTGGTTAGTATCAAAGCAGGGTAATGGAGATGAAATCAAGCGTGAAGGGAAAGATCAATAAACAATCCATCAAGCAGCTATATTTGGAGTAATAAAACTGACAATCACTGGCTAATCCAATGAGTGGCAGTGTGAAATTGAATGCATTTCAAAGGCTGTCAAGGAATTTCAAGCCCTTTTAAGTGTACTGGGCTTTTGAAAAAGCCTATCACACCTGTAACAACCAATGCTCTCTGTCTGAGGCAGCAGATGTTAGAAAAAGGTAAATGAAAATGTAGTGATTTCCCACCCTACTTTCTAAACTGCTTTACAGCTTTCAGGCAGGCTTCTCTTATGGGGGTTTCTGATAGGGGTCTCTGATCGTTGGTCTCTATTCTGGGTCTCTGTTGGAAGGGTTTGATGGGGGATCTGCTGGGAAGGTCTGATAGGGGTCTCAGATTGGGGGGGTCTGATGGGGTTGCCTGATGGGGGGTCTGAAGGGGGACTTAGGGGAGTTTGAGGGGAACAGATGGGGGTCTTGCGGGGGGCAGGTCAACTTCTTGCCTTCATGATGTGGGGAGGGGGTGTGGCTTGTAATTACCATGGTGGTGGGGGGGAGGATGCCCCTACTTGTCAGCAGGGGTGGCAGAGATTTGTGTTGTGAGTGGAAGGGCAGGCACGAATAGAGCAAAAAGACTTAAATTGCCTAATATTGAAGTAGAGTGTTACTGGTGCGAGGGTTATCACTCCCCTATCGTATAAAAAATTGAATGTTTTTTTCTATCACAGGATAGGTCATTTAAAGCACCAATGTAAAAATAAGTCAGGTCCACACAGTAACAGATTTAGTAATATATCACAAGTGTATTGTTATGTATCTGGGAATACATTCTTGCTAGTACTGCTTCACGTGATGTGTGGTGATGTCTGAGCAAACGGTTTGCGCAGGCTTGGAGCAAATCATCATCTTAATTGAACTGACCGATACCCTTAATAAACCACTCATCGTGTTGTATAAGAATCCAGAGCACAGGCAGCTCCATACCTTTCCTCTTTGCAGCAACAAAGAAATATAATGGAAGAGAAAACTGGCGATGAGGATTGGGGCAGGAAAAATTGCTGGAAAGAAGATTTTCATTGATGACTTGTCGGACAGCATCAGGAGCAATGAAAGATTCTCTGGACTTGCGCACACACACTCGTTGGGTGAAGCACTGCCACCGATGCCTAGTTTCGGAAGCTGTTCGGAGGAGGAGGAGCAGTCTCTGTGTGAGTATAAAATCCTACTTTAACCCAGGGATCACGGCCTAGTTTCGGGAGCCATTCGGAGGAGGAGGAGCAGTCTCGGTGTGAGTATAAAAACCTACTTTAACCCGGGGAGCGCGGCCTAGTTTCGGGAGCCGTTCGGAGGAGGAGGAGCAGTCTCTGTGTGAGTATAAAAACCCAACGGTAACTTCCTGTTTTCCACTTTTTTTTTTCCAAAGTGACGTCAGAGGGAAGCTGTGATCTGACTGGTTGATAGCAAATCTGCCCCAAATAAAAAAACAAACACAGCTAAACTTGTAAACTTAAATTAAACTAATTAATTAATTAGAGATGGCTGGTCAGGTGATGTGCTTGAGCTGCTTGATGTGGGAGCTGGCAGATCCCATTGCGAGCTGCAGCGACCACATCTGCAGTAAGTGTTGGCTGCTCGAAGAGCTCCGGCTCAGAGTTGATGAGCTGGAGTCTGAGCTTCAAACACTGAGGCACATCCGGGAGGGGAAGACTTACCTGGACACTGTTTCAGGAGGCAGTCACACCTGTCAGAGTAAGTCGTTTAAATCCTGCCAGTGGCCAGGGACAGCAGCGTGTGACTGCAAGTCAGGCAGGTAAAGGGAACCAGCAGTCAGGAACTCAGGAGCCTCAGCCCTTGACTCTGTCCAACAGGTATGAGGCACTTGCTCCCTGTGTGGATGGCGAACAGGGCTGCAGGAAGGATGAGTCAGCTGACCAAGGCACCATGGTTCAGCAGGCCATTCAAGGGGAGGGAGTAAATAGGCAAATTGTAGTTGTTGGGGATTCTATTATCAGGGGGATAGGTAGTATCCTTTGTGAGCAGGATAAAGAGTCCCGCATGGTATGTTGCCTGCCCGGTGCTAGGGTGCGGGACATCTCTGACAGGCTTGAAAGGATACTGGAGAGGGAGGGGGAGGATCCAATTGCTGTGGTCCATGTCGGTACCAACAACATAGGCAAGTCTAGGAAAGAGGACCTGTTTAGAGATTATAAAGAGCTAGGATTCAAATTAAAAAACAGGTCCTCAAGGATCATAAGCTCCGATTACTGCCTGAGCCACGTGCAAATTGGCATAGGGAGGCAAGAATAAGGGAAGTTAACACAGGGCTGAAAGAGTGGTGTGGGAAAGAGGTGTTCCTTTTCATGGGACCCTGGCATCAGCTTTGAGACAGGGGGGACCTATACCGTTGGGATGGTCTCCACCTGAACCGAGCTGGGACCAGTGTTCTGGCGAAAAGAGTAAATAGGGTGGTCAATAGGACATTAAGCTAGAGATTGAGGGTAAGGGAAAGTCAGGGAACCAAGAGGTGAAGTAATCAGTGGGAAGGGTAGCTGCTTAGGAATACAAAAAAGCACGAAAAGACAGAACTCAGGAGAGGTTACGATAGTCCCCATCTCACAAAATATGAAACAGTGTCAGGAAAGGCTCAGTAAACCAAGGTCCACCACACTAAGAAAACAAAAAGGGACGGTCAATAGAGAATTAAAGGTGCTATATTTAAATGCGCGCAGTGTACGGAACAAGGTAGATGAGCTTGTGGCCCAGATTGTGACTGGCAGGTATGATGTGGTAGGCATCCCAGAGATGTGGTTGCAGGGGGTTCAGGACTGGCATTTAAACATCCAGGGATTCATAACCTATCGAAAAGACAGAGAGGTGGGCAGAGGGGGTGGGGTTGCCTTGTTAATTAGGAATGAAATTAAATCAATAGCACTAAACGACATAGGGTCAGATGATGTGGAGTCTGTGTGGGTAGAGTTGAGGAACCACAAAGGCAAAAAAACCATAATGGGAGTTATGTACAGGCCTCCGAACAGTGGTCAGGACCGGGGGCACAAAATGCACCACGAAATAGAAAGTGCATTTCAGAAAGGCAAGGTCGCAGTGATCATGGGGGACTTCAATATGCAGGTGGACTGGGTAAATAATGTTGCCAGTGGACCCAAAGAAAGGGAATTCATTGAATGTTTACAGGAGGGCTTTTTGGAACAGCTTGTGATGGAGCCCACGAGGGAACAGGCCATTCTGGACTTTGTGTTATGTAATGAGACAGACTTGATAAAAGATCTTACAGTAAGGGAACACTTAGGAGGCAATGATCATAATATGGTAGAATTCAATCTGCAATTTGAAAAAAAGAAGGTAGAATCAGATGTAAAGGTGTTACAGTTAAATAAAGGTAACTACAGGGGCATGAGGGAGGAACTGATGAAAATCGACTGGGAGCAAAGCCTAGTGGGAAAGACAGTAGAACAGCAATGGCAGGAGTTTCTGGGAGTAATTGAGGACACAGTACAGAGGTTCATCCCAAAGAAAAGAAAGGTTATCAGAGGGGGGATTAGGCAGCCATGGCTGACAAAGGAAGTCAGGGAATGCATCAAAGCAAAAGAGAAAGCCTATAATGTGGCAAAGAGTAGTGGGAAGTCAGAAGATTGGGAAGGCTACGAAAACAAACAGAGGATAACAAAGAGAGAAATAAGGAAAGAGAGGATCAAATATGAAGGTAGGCTAGACAGTAACATTAGGAATGATAGTAAAAGTTTCTTTAAATACATTAAAAACAAACGGGAGGCAAAAGTAGACATTGGGCCGCTCCAAAATGATGCTGGTAATCTAGTGATGAGAGACAAGGAAATAGCTGAGGACCTAAATAAGTACTTTGCGTCAGTCTTCACAGTAGAAGACATGAGTAATATCCCAACAATTCCGGAGAGTCAGGGGGCAGAGTTGAATAATGTAGCCATCACAAAGGAGAAAGTGCTAGAGAAACTAAGAGGTCTAAAAATTGATCAATCTCCAGGCCAGGATGGGCTACATCCTAGAGTTCTAAAGGAGATAGCTGAAGAAATAGTGGAGGCATTAGTTATGATCTTTCAAAAGTCACTGGAGTCAAGGAAAGTCCCAGAGGATTGGAAAATCGCTGTTGTAACTCCCCTGTTCAAGAAGGGAACAAGAAAAAAGATGGAAAATTATAGGCCAATTAGCCTAACCTTGGTTGTTGGCAAAATTCTACAATCCATCGGTAAGGATGAGATTTCTAAATTCTGGGAAGTGCAGGGTCGGATTAGGACAAGTCAGCATGGATTTAGTAAGGGGAGGTCGTACCTGACAAACCTGTTCGAGTTCTTTGAAGAGATAACAAATAGGTTAGACCAAGGAGAGCCAATGGATGTTATCTATCTTGACTTCCAAAAAGCCTTTGATAAGGTGCCTCACGGGAGACTGCTGAGTAAAATAAGGGCCCATGGTATTCGAGGCAAGGTACTAACATGGATTGATGATTGGCTGTCAGGCAGAAAGCAGAGAGTTGGGATAAAAGGTTCTTTTTCGGAATGGCAACCGGTGACGAGTGGAGTCCCGCCGGGTTCAGTGTTGGGGCCACAGCTGTTCTCTTTATATATTAACAATCTAGATGACGGGACTGGGGGCATTCTGGCTAAGTTTGCCGATGATACAAAGATAGGTGGGGGGGCAGGTAGTATTGAGGAGGTGGGGAGGCTGCAGAAAGATTTAGACAGTTTAAGAGAGTGGTCCAAGAAATGGTTGATGAAATTCAACGTGGGCAAGTGCGAGGTCTTGCACTTTGGAAAAAAGAATAGAGGCATGGACTATTTTCTAAACGGTGACAAAATTCATAATGCTGAAGTGCAAAGGGACTTGGGAGTCCTAGTCCAGGATTCTATAAAGGTAAACTTGCAGGTTGAGTCCGTAATTAAGAAAGCAAATGCAATGTTGTCATTTATCTTCAGAGGCTTGGAATATAAACGCAGGGATGTACTTCTGAAGCTTTATAAAGCACTAGTTAGGCCCCATTTAGAATACTGTGAGCAATTTTGGGCCCCATACCGCAGGAAGGACATACTGGCACTGGAGCGGGTCCAGCGGAGATTCACACGGATGATCCCAGGAATGGTAGGCCTAACATACGATGAACGTCTGAGGATCCTGGGATTATATTCATTGGAGTTTAGGCGGTTGAGGGGAGATCTAATAGAAACTTACAAGATAATGAATGGCTTAGATAGGGTGGACGTAGGGAAGTTGTTTCCATTAGCAGGGGAGACTAGGACCCGGGGGCACAGCCTTAGAATAAAAGTGAGTCACTTCAGAACTGAGATGAGGAGACATTTCTTCAGCCAGAGTGTGGTGGGTCTGTGGAATTCATTGCCACAGAGGGCGGTGGAGGCCGGGACGTTGAGTGTCTTTAAGACAGAAGTTGATAAATTCTTTTTTTTTAAAATATATTTTATTAAAGTTTTCAAACACAATTTTTCCCCCTTACAAATCAACAAAAACGGTAACATGATAACTGATATATAACATTGTTTAAATAATATAGTAAACTAACCAAATAACACAAAATAATGCTCCCCCCCACCCCCTCACCCCAACTAGAACACAAACAATTTACCCCCCCCTCCCCCCTTCCGTCCCCCCGTCCCCCCCCGGGCTGCTGCTGCTGGCTATCTATTTTCCCCCTAACATTCCACTAGATAGTCGAGGAACTGTTTCCACCGCCTGGTGAACCCTTGAGCCGATCCTCTCAGCACAAACTTCATCCGCTCCAGTTTGATGAACCCCGCCATATCGTTTATCCAGGCCTCCACGCCGGGGGGTTTCGCTTCCTTCCACCTGAGTAAAATCCTACGCCGGGCAACTAGGCACGCAAAGGCCACAATATCGGCCTCTTTCGCCTCCTGCACTCCCGGCTCATCCGCTACCCCAAATGTAGCCAACCCCCAGCTTGGCTTGACCCGGACATTGACCACCTTCGAGATCACTCCCGCCACTCCCCTCCAATACCCCTCCAGTGCCGGACACGACCAAAACATATGTATGTGGTTCGCCGGGCTTCCCCCGCACCTCCCGCATTTGTCCTCCACTCCGAAGAACCTGCTCAACCTCGCTCCCGTTATGTGTGCTCTATGTAGCACCTTAAATCGGACCAGGCTAAGCCTGGCACACGAGGAAGAGGAATTTACCCTACTTAGGGCATCAGCCCACAAACCCTCCTCAATCTCCTCCCCGAGCTCTTCTTCCCATTTTCCCTTCAGTTCTTCTAACAGCTCCTCCCCCTCTTCTCTCATCTCCCGGTATATTTCGGACACTTTGCCCTCCCCGACCCACCCCCCCGAAAGCACCCTGTCCTGGATCCCTTGTGTCGGGAGCAGCGGAAATTCCCTCACCTGTTGTCTCGTGAACGCTCTCACCTGCATATACCTAAAGATATTCCCCAGGGGCAGCTCATACTTTTCCTCCAGCGCTCCCAAGCTCGCAAACGTCCCATCTAAAAATAAGTCTCCCATCCTCCTAATTCCTGCCCGGTGCCAGCTCTGGAACCCTCCGTCCAACCTCCCTGGGGCAAACCTATGGTTGTTGCTGATCGGGGACCACACCGAGGCTCCCAACACACCACTCTGTCGCCTCCATTGCCCCCAGATACTTAATGTTGCCGCCACCACTGGGTTTGTGGTGAACTTTTTCGGGGAGAGCAGCAGTGGCACCGTCACCAGCGCTTTTAAGCTCGCTCCTTTGCAGGACGCCATCTCCAGCCTTTTCCACGCCGCCCTCTCTCCCTCTATCATCCACTTACGAATCATCGCCACGTTGACGGCCCAGTAGTAGTCGGCCCAAATTCGGCAACGCCAGTCCCCCTCTGTCTCTGCTACGTTGCAGGAACCCCCTCCTTACCCTCGGGGCCTTCCCTGCCCTCACGAAGCTCATGATGCTCCTATCTGTTTTTTTGAAAAAGGCCTTAGTGATCAATATAGGGAGACATTGGAACACAAATAGGAACCTCGGGAGGACGATCATCTTAATCGCCTGCACTCTGCCCGCCAGTGACAGCGGCTGTCTATCCCACCTTTTGAAATCCTCTTCCATTTGTTCCACTAGCCGAGTCAGATTGAGTCTCTGTAAGGTTCCCCAGCTCCTGGCTATCTGAATCTCCAGGTATCGGAAGTTTCTTTCCACTCTCCTTAGCGGCAGGCCATCTATCCCTCTACTCTGGTCCCCAGGGTGTATCACGAAAAGCTCACTCTTTCCCATGTTCAGCCTATATCCCGAGAAATCTCCAAACTCCCTCAATATCTGCATGACCTCTGTCATCCCCCCCACTGGATCCGCCACATACAGCAGCAGGTCATCCGCGTAGAGTGACACTCGGTGTTCCTCTCCCCCTCTAACCACCCCTCTCCATTTCCTGGAGTCTCTCAGCACTATGGCCAGTGTTCAATTGCCAGCGCGAACAGTAATGGGGACAGCTGGCATCCCTGTCTTGTTCCCCTATGTAGTCGAAAATACTCCAACCTTTGCTGATTTGTGACTACACTTGCCATCGGGGCCCCATAGAGGAGTTTAACCCAGCTGACAAACCCCTCCCCGAACCCGAACCTCCTCAGCACCTCCCATAGATACTCCCACTCTACCCTATCAAATGCCTTCTCTGCATCCATTGCCACCACTATCTCTGCCTCCCCCTCTGCTGGGGGCATCATTATTACCCCCAATAGCCGTCACACGTTGACATTCAATTGTCTCCCCTTTACGAACCCTGTCTGATCTTCATGCACCACCCCCGGGACACAGTCCTCTATCCTCATTGTCAGCACCTTTGCCAACAACTTGGCGTCCACATTCAGGAGCGAGATAGGCCTATAAGACCGGCATTACAGCGGGTCTTTATCTCGCTTCAAGATTAGTGATATCGTCGCCTCCGACATTGTCGGGGGTAGGGTCCCCCCTTCTCTGGCCTCGTTAAAGGTTCTTACCAGCAGCGGGGCCAACAAGTCCACATATTTTCTATAAAATTCCACCGGGAACCCGTCAAGTCCCGGGGCCTTCCCTGCCTGCATGTTCCCCAGCCCTTTGGTCACCTCGTCCACCCCAATTGGCGCCCCCAGGCCTGCCACCTCCTGCTCCTCCACCCTCGGGAACCTTAGTTGGTCCAGAAACTGCTGCATCCCCTCTTTTCCCTCCGGGGGTAGGGACCTATATAACCCCTCATAAAAGGTCTTAAACACCTCATTTATCTTCCCTGCCCTCCGCACCGTGGTTCCCGTTTCATCCCTAAGTCCCCCTATTTCCCTCGCCGCTGCCCTCTTTCGAAGCTGGTGGGCCAACAGGCGACTCGCCTTTTCCCCATATTCATATCTCATTCACTGTGCCTTCCTCCACTGTGCCGCTGCCCTCCCTGTGGTCAGCAGGTCGAACTCCGTCTGGAGTCGTCGCCTCTCCCTGTATAGTCCTTCGTCCGGGGCCTCCGCATATTTTTTATCCACACTCAAAATCTCCCCCAGTAATCTTTCCCTTTCTTTGGCCTCTGTTTTCCCCTTGTGAGCCCTGATGGAGATCAACTCTCCCCTGACCACCGCCTTCAGTGCTTCCCATACTACCCCCACTCGGACCTCCCCATCATCGTTGGCCTCCAGGTACCTTTCGATACATCCCCGCACTCTTCCGCAGACTCCCTCATCCGCCAATAATCCCACATCCAGTCGCCAGAGTGGACGCTGCTCCCTCTCCTCTCCTAGTTCGAGATCCACCCAATGTGGGGTATGGTCTGAAACAGCTATGGCCGAGTACTCAGTTCCTTCCACCCTCAAAATCAGTGATATTCCCAAAACGAAGAAATCTATCCGGGAGTGTACCTTATGGACATGGGAGAAAAAGGAGAACTCTTTGGCCAACGGCCTAGCTAATCTCCACGGATCCACTCCCCCCATTTGGTCCATAAACCCCCTAAGCACCTTGGCCGCTGCCGGCCTTCTTCCGGTCCTGGATCTAGACCTATCTAACCCTGGGTTTAGCACGGTGTTAAAGTCCCCCCCCACCCCATTACCAGGTTTCCTACCTCTAGGTCCAGGATGCGTCCCAGCACCCGCTTCATAAATCCCGCATCATCCCAGTTCGGGACATATATGTTGACCAGCACGACCTCCATTCCCTGCAGTCTGCCGCTCACCATCACATATCTGCCCCCGCTGTCGGCTACAATGTTCCTAGCCTCGAACGACACCCGTTTCCCCGCCAATATGACCACCCCTCTATTCTTTGCGTCCAGCCCTGAGTGGAACACCTGTCCCACCCACCCTTTCCTTAACCTAACCTGGTCCGCCACCTTCAGATGCGTCTCTTGAAGCATGGCCACATCTGCCTTTAGTCCCTTTAAGTGCGCGAGCACTCGGGCCCTCTTAATCGGCCCATTTAGGCCTCTCAGGTTCCACGTGATCAGCCGGACTGTGGGGCTGCCCGCTCCCCTCCCCTGTCGACTAGCCATCACCCTCTCTGGGCCAGTCCCACTTCCCGGTTCCGCGCACCCACCCGTCCCCCAGGCGGCGCATTCCCGCCCCGACCACCTTTTCTCTTACCAGCTCCCTTTCGATCTCCGCAGCAGCAACCCAGTTGACCCCCCTCCCTCCCCCCCCCCCCCCCCCCCCCGCTAGATCCCCATCCAGCATGGTTACTACCCCATATTGCTTCCGAAAGTCAGCTGACTTCAACTGACCCCAGCTTCTCCCGCTCTCTCCTTGACCCCCCCATGTGAGGAACTCCCATCCTCCTTGCGCCTATCTTCCCGCCATCATCTCTCTGACGCGGGAAAAAGAAAAAGAAACCCCACGCTCTCTAGAACCATCCCGCCCCTCATGGAGCAGCTCCCCCTACCGCCCCATTCCCATTCCCCATTCCCATTCCCCATTCCCATTCCCCATCCCCCGCCTGTGTCTCTTCTTCCCCCCCACCGGCGCCCACATTTCTCAGTGTCCCCCCCCTCCCCAATTTACATCTCTATATACATCAGCATTGTCGTTTCCCCTCCAACATCAGTCCCTCAGCTCTGGTCCAGTTTCTCGTTTTGAAGGAAGGTCCATGCTTCTTCCGCCGTTTCGAAATAGTAATGTCTATCTTGGTGCGTGACCCACAATCGCGCCGGCTGCAACATCCCAAACTTCACTTTTTTCTTGTGCAGCATCGCCTTGGCTCGATTGAAACTCGCCCTCCTTCTCGCCACCTCCGCACTCCAATCCTGATACACTTGTATCACCGCATTCTCCCATCTGCTACTTCGTACCTTCTTGGCCCATCTCAGAACCACCTCTCTGTCATTGAAGCGGTGAAATCGCACGATCATCGCCCTAGGTGGTTCTCCAGCCTTTGGTCTCCTCGCAGGGACCCGGTGGGCCCCTTCCACTTCCAAGGGGCCCGAGGGGGCCTCAGCTCCCATTAGCGAACGTAGCATCGGGCTCGCGTAAGCCCCGCCGTCAGCTCCTTCCACTCTCTCGGGGAGACACAGGATCCGGAGGTTCTTTCTCCGTGATCTGTTTTCCAGGTCTTCAATCCTTTTGATGCACTTCTTCTGGAGCGCCTCGTGCGTCTGCATTTTGACCGCTAGGCCCAGGATCCCGTCCTCGTTGTCCGTTACCTTCTGCTCCACCCACGGAGCTCTATCTCCTGGGCCTTTTGTGTCTCTTTAAGTCCCTCGATTGCCTGTAGCATCGGGGCCAGCACCTCCTTTTTTAGCAGCTCCACACACCGTCTTAGAAACTCATCCCGGTCCGGTCCGCATGTCGCCTGGGCTCCCTCCGCCGCCATCTTGCTCCTTTCTTCCTTCTGCCGCTGCCCTCGAGGATTCTCCGAGATCTGGCCACCGCCGCCAATATTTTTCTTTTCCGCTGGGGGGGACTCCCTGTTGCCTCACCCCACACCGGGTTTCGTCCCGAAAAAGTTTCCCGTCGGGGCTCCTAAAAGAGCCCAAAGGTCCGTTCGAGCTGGAGCCGCCGAAACGTGCGGCTTAGCTGGTCATCGCCGCAACCGGAAGTCGAAGTTGATAAATTCTTGATTTCTCGAGGAATTAAGGGCTATGGAGTGAGAGCGGGTAAATGGAGTTGAAATCAGCCATGATTGAATGGTGGAGTGGACTCGATGGGCCGAATGGCCTTACTTCCACTCCTATGTCTTATGGTCTTATGGATGCAGAAGGTTTAAAAATTCTTTTTGACAGCAACTGTGAGTAAGAAGACTTGCTTGCAATGAAGAGAGTGGGGTCTGGGCTGCAGGGACTGTGCACATGGCGAAGCTACACGGGCGGTGGGGGAAAAGAATTTTGAAGTTGGGGATAAGGAGGGAATATTTCCTAGTTGCTTGCTCAAGGGATTGTTGTGCAATACTTTCCAACAAAGTTGGAAGGGAAGGAGTGTAGACACTAGGACCAGGATCCAAAAATGACAGGAAAAATGGGTGCCATAGATATGTTTGATGAGGATTATGTAACATGGAATTCAATTGCTTTCAATAGCTAATCAGACCCAAAGGTGGCAAATTTTCTCAGCTCAGTTGGTCATTAACCGTTTATGCTACCGCGGAATCTTGTTCACCCAGTGGGCTAGATTCTCCATTTTTGAGACTAAGTCCGCACGCCATCATGAAAACCGTGTCTTTTACGCCAGGAAAACTGACGTAAAAAGGCCACAGATTCCCCGTTTTGCTGGGGCTAGCAGGCAGCCATCGTAGAGCTCACAGCTCCAGCTGCCGATAAGGCCCCAGCACCTCTGGGTCAGAGGCAGCAGATGCGCATGGTGGCGGCTTCCAGCGGCCATGTTGTGCTCCATGGCAGACTCAGCCTGCGGACGTGGACCAGCAAAATAGTGCCCCGCATCGGCCACTCGTGTGCCCCGGACCGCCCGCCCACATTGCCCCCACCCCAAATGAAGCCCCCCCTGCCCGCCGATCGGCAGTCCTCCAATTGTGGCGACCCCGGACTTAGTCCGCAGCCGCCACGCGAGGATCCCGGACGGTGTGAGCACATGTAAGCCACGCCTTCGGGAATTTGGCCGGTTTAACAGAGCATCATGAGGCAGGAATCAGGCAAAGGCCCGAGGCGGTGGACCTTGGCGCGGCATAGTCCACGAGTATGACAATTTTCGGGGTGCAGAGGATTTCGGCTCCAAAACAGATCCCACCCTCCCATCGCCAAACGCGATTTCGCCGCCGGGGAGCAGAGAATCCAGCCCGGTGAAACCAGGAGACAAGTCCTTTAGTGAGTTAATGAAAATTTGGGAGGGACATTTCTCTCCGACACAGTTACTGATTGCTGATTGCAGAAAGGTTCCAATTCCACTGCCATAGTCAGGAAGAAAGTGAAACCATTTTACAATTCATAGTATCTTTAAGAAGATTGGCTAGATACTTGATGATACTCTTCGAGACGTGGTGGTTTGTGGTTTGTGGGTTACGCAATGAAACAATTCAGCTGTTCACCAGAGGCCCTGTAGCTCTGTAAAGAGCTAACACTAGCACTGCTCTGTCCTTCTGTGGATTCTCTGAGCAGCTCTCTCCAGCAGATTCAGATGTGGGATATATTGTGTTCTGTGGTTCCACCGATGGTGAAGATACACACAGAACATATATATGTTCAACCAGAACAATGATTTATTGTCAAACATGTGGAAAGATAACTAACAGATTTATATGCAATAAAAATTATTCCAATTCCTAGGGATCTACTCTAAGTGTGGCTATCCTGCTGTCCATCCTACTACCAACTGCCAATCACTTCAGTCACATGATGCACATCTGGCACCACCTGCTGGCCAGAGATCATATCTACGATTACATATACTGATGACCAGCTTAATACATGGATGTAGCAGGACTACAGAGCTTAGATCTGATGCATTAATTTTGAAATTGCTCAGCTCTGTCTATTACTTGCTGCTTGACACAAAAGTAATCTTGTGTTGTCGCTTCACCAGGTTGACACCTCATTTTTCGGTATGCCTTATGTTGCTCCTGGCATGCTCACCTGCACTCTTCATTGAACCAGGGTTGATCCCCTGGCTTGGTGGTAATGGTAGATTGGGGGATATGCCAGGCCATGAGGTTGCAGATCGTGGTTGTATACAATTCTATTGCTGCTGATGGCCCACAGCGCCTCATGGATGCCCAGTCTTGAGTTACGAGATCAGTTCGAAGTCTATCCCATTTAGCACAGTAATAGCGCCACACAACACAATGGATGGTATTCACGTGGCTGCAAGCCTCTGCATTGTAGTGATATGTAAATAAACATTGCAGTTGTTATTTATCTAACTGGTAAATGGGAAATCTCACAATTGTATTCAGATCAAGCAACTTGCTGTTTTCTGAACAATCAAGTAACAATTACTTTCTTTCATTAATTGCACCAAGTCCATACTTGTCACAAGCTCCAAGTTGTGTATTTGCTCTCAACGTTGCATTGAAGTCTTGGATAACTACCAGAGGCTCTCTCGAGTTATGCATAAATAGTCTCTTGGACCTTCTGATACACAGCCAAGACTGTGTCACCATCCGTCTCAATTATTGGGAGATAAACCTGTATGACGTTAATAGGCTTGGGCTTAGCATCTGCTCTCATCATTATTATCCTGTCACTAACTGGCTTCACTGCTGTGACAGCTTTATTAACTCTCAGTGACATCAAGAAACCCACTCCATGGATGCTCTTCTCCAGTACTCAAACTTCTTCTGCCCACTGTCTGGTCAACTTGTTATGGACAGGGGACAATACTATGCAGGGTAGGTGGATTGGCCATGTTAAAAATTGCCCCTTAACTGGAATTTTTTTTTTTTAACTGCATGAATGGCAAGCACTCACATAGATGAGAAGGTGATTATGATCATAAACAGACGTATCATCATACAGTGATAATCTTTCCTGTTGAGGAAGGTGGTAACATTCTAGAGAAGCGCATGTATGGCAACTTCAATGCAATTGCATACAAGGGAGATTTTATCACTACATAAAATTTGACAACCTTGCTACTTTCGTAAGCAGTTTTCAGGAAGGTTATGAATTTGCCAGGTTAAGCAAGCAATGTATCAATTACTTATTTCAGGCAAAGGTGAACAACAACCTGGCTGATGTTAAGAATGCTCTGTGTTCTTACCTCATGGTTTGAAGTGGTATAGAAGTTGAGAATAGTTATTAATTTCACTGACAATAAGATCCCAGTAAAGGTGGCCTCGAGATCTAGGGCAAGCATATGGAACAGCGTCTGCACAGGCTTGTGAAACAAGCAATCCTTCTTATACATTGAAGATTTTCCAAGGCTAGAAACTGATATATTACTGTTCTTATGACACCCTGGGCTAGTGCGCAATCAATTCCAATCCCACAGGCCCCAGAGTTCCAACATAAGTGAATTAACCAATAATTTGTATATTTTCCTGAAATCTTTGACCCTTGACTTCTCCAATGACTTACAGGCACCAGACTTGTAAGTAAAACCTAATAACTGTTTATTTATAACAAAAAAAGAGATAAACACATAATGGTGCTAATATAACAATTCCACCTCTAGCAAACACATACCAGACAGACACACAGTGGAGAAGGGAAGGATCAAAATAACGGGGATCAAACTGAGAACGAGGGATGAGTATCTTCACTGCTGAGATTGTAGTCTTTGGGCGCGAACATAGAACATAGAACATAGAACATTACAGTGTTGAAACCCACCAGTCGGATCAGACCTTCTGGTTTGTGCCTTCAATTTGAATCTGCAAGCTGTAGAATTTCCTCTGGTGAGTAACTTTTACTTGACTGACCTCCACCAGATTGACTCTCAGTCACACTGAGATAATATTAGAATTCTCTGCTGAGAATTTTTTTAACGTGTTTTTTGACCACTCTGCTTCTCGACCTCTGGACTATTCGTTCTGCAGTTCAGGATTAACTGCAATGGAGAGAGAGAGGAAAATGGTCTTTTTTCAAGATCTCTAGAGATCTCAGGAGATATATCAGGCTAGGCATTCCTCAGCCTTTCAAACAGGGATTAAGCTTCCACAGATGACCTACAGGGAGAGACTGCTTACAGTCTTTGAATCAGAAATTAAACTTCCACAGGCTGGCTGGTGAGAGGTTTAATCACCGGGTGCTGATAGGGAGAGTGCAAACCCATGCTTCCCTGGTCTAAGCAGAACTGAGCTCAAAATGGTGTCTGCCTTCTCTCCTGAAGCTTCTGAAGCTCTCTATCAATCAAAATCGAGAACCAAATAAGTCCTGGAATTCCAAAAGAGCTGATTCGCTGCTAGTCAAGTCCATCAAAATGACATCACTGGACCATGCCAAATAGCACACTGGACTGGGGGGAGTCCTTGGGCCAGACAAATGGCACCTTATACCAGGTGGGGGGTTCAGTAATTATTCAGATACAATAGTTAAAAGCCAAGAGGGCAGAAATTAAAAAGGGAAACAAGGATCAGACAAGGTTTTAAAAAGAATCCTTATGCTACGCAATGTACAGATGTGGAGCAGTCAAACATCTTCTTTGATGTCTGATTAGCTTGTCCTCACTCCATTGATCTAGCTAATCCTCTTCCTCCACCTCTATATTGGCTTTGCTTTCTATTTGTATTGAGGGAAATCAAACCCCAGAGAACCAAGGACAATACTGTTGCTATTGGCAGTGTTTAAATGAAGAAACAAAACAACATTCTCCCAGAAATTATATTGAAGCACAGTCAACAAACAATATCCTGTTAAAACCTTTGTCAAATGCTTTTCCGCATGGAGCCATCTGGGATGGCCACGTCCCGATTATAAAATGGACACTTGCAAAGAATGCAGGGAAAATTGGACCATACCGAAAAAGCAAGCAGATGCAAGGTCTGTCTGTTGATTAGAGCTGCAGCTCTCAGACAGGACCGGTACTGCAGAACCATCTACATACTAATGAGCCATCCCCGGGAACAAAAGGCAACATTTAGGTAAACAATGCTAAGACAGACATCCCGGCGCCAGAGGAGATAAAACAAAGCAGACCAACGGCCACCTAGGACACGCCCAGCAACCAGGAAACCCACCCCTCTATTGGAGGAAAATCGATAAGAACGATTGGGAAACGGCCCAATTAATTGGGGCCAAGTTCAAGGCCCGCCCAAAAGCCCGCAAAGCCCTTTTGGGGTATAAAAAGGACTCCCCAAGAGAGGATCGCTCTCTTGGCCTTGGCTCTCAGTGAGTAGAGACCCGCCAAAGCTACACCCGGCCAAGTAAGTTCCAAGTCAACGCACGCTATGCGATAGAAGCTCCTAGTTGCTATCCTGTAAACAGCTCAACCCAGCAGCTTCAGAACCGTGCAACGGCCATTGTTCCTCTGACTGAGTGGGCACCCGAAGCTAAGTATAGACTTTTGGTAATAGTGATAGTTTAGGTTGTAGAGTTTTATGCATGAGTAGATTTGACTGTGTGTAAATAAATGAGCATTGCTTTTGAACTTACTAACTGGTGTATCGAGTCTTTGATCAGTATTCGGTTTTGAACCTTGTGGCAGTGTCGAAAGATACCTGGCAACACTTGAGCAAACGTAGTTAAACAGAGCCAAATTAAGAGACAACAGTAAGTTAGCAACATTTACTGGCGACATCTGACGGGATTCAACTTAGAAGTGGCCTAACCACTCCGAGAGAACCCAAATTTGAATTGAGAATCCAATTGGAAACAGAAAAACCACAAGCGTAAGAACAGTACTGATCAAGCCTCCGAGATTCGGAAGTGTGTGAATGCATGCATACTAACAGGGATATAAGGTAAACCTGAGAGATTTTGTTGCATAAAACTGTTGGGTGTTTTGTAGGCCGGAAATTAGCGTAAGCCGTACCCGTGTTTACATCACCACTTTATCACCCCCTGTTCCAAATTCAGTAGAGAACCTCGGTGGAGAAAATGGCAATGAAGGAAATGGAACGCCTGATGAACCCCCAGGAATTCGAGGTCGCAGCGACCAGTAGAGTAGGACAATGTCCCGTTTGGGAAGATAAGATCAGGAAATATCTCAAAGGGAAAGGATGGCCCCTTTGGAGTGAATTCTGCGCCAATGGCGAAACAGATCCCGGGATTGTAGGACATACTTGGTGGGAGAACCTGTCAGAGATCCACAAGAAGAGCTTGGGGAAAGCTCGCATCCCAATGGCAATAGTGTCCTGTTTGGCACAATTGCGAGGCACAGAGGAGGTCGTTAGGACGCTCCGTAGAGAGATCGAGGAGAGAGACAGAAGTAGTGAGGGAGACGTGAGTGAAGTAGAGAAGGAGAATAGAGATTTGAGAGAGCAGTTAGCAGCAAGGGACAGAGAGGTGGATGATGCCAAGTGGGCATACCAGTCATGTCTCGTGCATTTGAGTAGTTTCCAAACGCGATACGATAAGGCCTACCAGGACACACAACGTGCGGTCTTGGTAAGACAAGAGACCGAGCAACAAGTTGAGAAATTGCAGAAACAGTGCAATGATTTGAAAGCAGCCCTACTAGCGCTCCACACTTCCACAACGGAACAAAGTCAGAGCTCCGTAGACCACGCAAAGTGCCGGAAGCAAATTGCAGAATTGCAATTTCTGCTTTCCGTTCAAAATGGGTTTCAAAGCACATTAGGATCACTCCAAGGCAAAACTGCATTTATAAAATCCGATGAAGAGTAGGCAGACATGAATCCAGTTAAAGCGCACCAGAAACCCACATGGGTAAATGAGGGCAGGAACAATCTACCCCAGCCCAAAGCTCAAGAATGTTACAATTGTGGACAGTTAGGACACTTTGTACTAGAGTGCAACCAGCCCTAAAAGCAGCAGAGGAACCAACAGACAGGCACCCTAAACAAGAATAGGGCAAAGCCGATCCATAGCGTTAGCGCCCGTTCAGAGAATGCAGACATGAACGGCACCGACTGACGGTGTTCGGGCTCCACAACTTGGGTCTGCGACATCTTCTGGGAGACGTCCGGTAGACCGGTAGCAGCAGGCAAAGTTCGGGGACATCCTGTAGAATTTCTTTGGGATGCAGGAGGGTCCCGCACCACACTCAATTCCTCCACGATGTTTCAGTGAGACACGTGGCCCACAACAGACACCATTACACTCAGCGGCTTTACAGGCCATTTACAACAGGGACACATCACAGCCCCTATAGCAATACAAATAGGTAACATCACAACTAAGCACCCTGTAGTTTTGGTTGCTCTGCCCCAGACAGCAGAACATATCCTTGGGATCGATTTCATGAGCTCCCATAACCTTTCTTTTGACCCAGTTAACAAGTGTGTTTGGAAAATGGCAAAGGCAGCACGAGCCCCTGCCATGCTCACAGTAGGAGAATACGTAAATAGGATTAGCTCAGTAGGAGACTTCTGGTTCGACCCTCAGCCTTTAGTGCAGACAAACAGGTTAGGGCAGTCCTGCAGGAACACAAAGCGGCATTTACACAGCACAAGCACGACTGTGGCAAATTGGCTGGCTTTGTGAACATTACAGGTCCCGACCCTGAACCCCAGAAGCAGTATGGATTTCCCCAGGGGTCAGAGGGAGAAATCTCCAAAGTAATAGAGAGTTTGTTGGATCAGGGCGTACTCAGATCAGTAGCCTCCACAAACAACGCACCAATTTGGCCCGTCAGGAAACCGGATGGATCATGGCGACTGACCATTGATTACCGGGAACTGAACAAAGTAACCCCAGCAGCAGCCCCCACCGTAGCCACGAGTCCCGAGACCATGCTCAAACAGGGACTCCAGTCAAAAATAATTTCGGTTTTGGACATTAGCAACGGCTTTTGGTCCATTTCATTGGCTAAAGCGTGCCAGGACAAATTTGCCTTTACATTCCAAGGGCAACAGTACACGTGGACGTGCCTTCCACAAGGCTTCCACAACTCCCACTCCATTTTCCACTGACAGCTGGCAAATGGATTAGCAACATTTTCCCGCCCCGTTTGTCTGGTCCAGTACGTAGACGACTTGTTACTACAGACAGGCACAAAGGGAGAGCACATTTTGCTTCTCGCCGAACTCCAAGGACTCCTAAAAGGAATTGGTTGTAAAGTCAACCCCATGAAGGCCCAGATTTTGAAAGAGAAAGTGATTTACTTAGGAACAGTGATCAGACATGGTAAACGCGAGATCGAGCAAAAGAGAATTGACTCGATCGTCAAATTGCCTCTTCCCCACAATGTCTCAGCCCTCATGTCATTTTTAGGACTGGTTGGCTACTGCCGAAACCATATTGACGGTTTTGCCACTAAAGCAGCGACCCTTTCTGAACTTCTCAAGAAGCAGGCACCTTGGGAATGGCTTCCACAGCATACGGGTGCCGTGGATGCTTTAAAAAGAGCACGGTCCCAGATCCACTTTCCCCATACGCAATCGAAGTTGCAAGCATCGACCGAACCCTTTCGGCCGTGCTCCTCCAAGAATGCCATGACCAATTACGCCCTGTAGCATACGCCTAACGCATGTTAGACCCTGTGGAGCAAGGATTTTCTGCCTGTGAAAGGCACCTGCCCGCAGTTTTTTGGGCAGTACAATACTTCGCCTACATTACAGGACTCAACCCCATCACCATCCTCACAGAACACACCCCAACACAGCTATTGTTAGACTGCCGACTTAAAGATGGCACAGTCAGCCAAATCCGCGCAGCCCATTGGACCCTTCTTTTACAGGGACGGGACATCACAGTAAAACAAACCAAGACCCACACCTTCCTTGCCGATAATTTGCAGTATGTAGGCACCCCTCATGAGTGTGAGACCATCGCCACAAAACACAACACAGGCCCATTTATACCCAAAACACCTCCCAGGAAAACAGGTAGTACACCCCAGAGACCCCAACCCACAGACACATACTCACCCCTGAAGATTTATGTGGATGGCTCCTCCACAGTGTTAAATGGAAAGAGAATTACCGGTTGCGGTATTTATGTAGAGGACGCGCAGGTCGCGCCATAGATGAGATTGCATTAAAGTTGCCAGGACACTGAGGCTCGCAGGCAGCAGAGCTGGCAGCAATCGCTTATATTGTAGACCATCCCGACTCATTCCCAACCCCAGCAGACATCTATTCGGACAGCTTGTATGTATGCAACAGTTTGACGGAATTCCTACCCCTGTGGGAAACGAGAGGATTTGTTTCCGTGGACGGTAAACCCCTACCCTCAGCCCCATTACTCCGCCATATCTTAGAGACAGCGAAGGATAGAAAATATGGAATAATTAAGGTTCGCAGTCATCGCCGTTCTTCCCCCCCAGTAACGTTAAAGCAGACGCCCTAGCGAAGGCAGGCTCCAAGCATGGTTATTTTTGGAACCCCCCCCCGAAAGCACCCCAGTACACGCAGTTCAGGTCTCACAGACCATTATTCAGGATCTAGCGCAGGCACAGAAAGAGGACGAGAAACTCGGGGAAATTTTAAAGGGTACCTTCCCAGCCCCATATGATAAATACAAGAATGCAATAACCACACAGGACTGTGTGATTTTAAAGGAAGGCATTTATATAGTTCCCAGCCAGGACAGGAACCAGATCATTTGTCAGTTCCATGACAATCATGGACACCAAGGTATTGAACCCACCCTAGCCCACCTCAGACCGCTCTGCTGGTGGCCTGATTTAAAAGCCGATGTTACCCACTACATAGAGAATTGCTTGATCTGTGCCCAAAGCAATCCGGACAGATATGCGAAAAAGGCTCAACTTAGTCTTAATGGACCCTGGACAAATCTACAGATAGTCTATATAGGACCCCTACCCCCTTGCAGAAATAGTTATATATGTATGGGTTGGTGGTCATCAACACCTTCACAAAATGGGTGGAAGCGTTTCCATCGAGAACTAATACGGCCAAGACAACTCCTAAACTACTAACGCAGCACATCTTTACAAGATGGGGCCGCCCCCGCAGTATAGAATCCGATCAAGGCTCCCATTTCACAGGACGTGTAATGAAAAACGTCCACACGGTTTTCGGCATTCGACAAAAGTTTCACATAGCATACCACCCCCAGTCAAGTGGTATTGTAGAGAGAATGAACAGGACATTAAAAGCCACCCTCAGGAAAATGGTACAACAGAATAACAGCACCTGGGATTCAGTTCTCCCATTTGCTTTAATGTTTATAAGGAACACGGTATCCACGTCCACAGGATACACCCCCCCCCCCACACTCTCATGACCGGACGCCCCATGAAAGAGACAGAGTATTTATTAGGACTGGATTTGGCCAGCCCCGCAGTCACAGCCCTCATGCATGAAAATGCGGTCCAACAATTGATAGAGAACAGAAAGGCAGCCCAACTCGCAGCAGCTGTGAGACTTGGGACCAGGAAGAAACAGAGCAAGGCTTGTTTCGACAAAACAGTACACGCCACTGAGTTTGCAGTAGGGCAGCAAGTGATACTTTCCCTTTACAACCCCAGTTCATAAGAACTAGGAACAGGAGTAGGCCATCTGGCCCCTCGAGCCTGCTCTGCCATTTAATGAGATCATGGCTGATCTTTGTGGACTCAGCTCCACTCTCCGGCCCGTACACCATATCCCCGAATCCCTTTATTCTTTAGAAAGGCATCTATCTTTTTCTTAAAAACGTTTAAAGAAGGAGCCTCAACTGCTTCACTGGGCAAGGAATTCCAGAGATTCACAACCCTTTGGGTGAAGAAGTTCCTCCTACACTCCGTCCTAAATCTACCTCCCCTTATTTTGAGGCTATGCCCCCTAGTTCTGCTTTCACCCACCAGTGAAAACAACCTGCCCGCATCTATCCTATCTATTCCTTTCATTCCTTTCCCCTAAATTCTCCGGACCGTACTCCATTTCGGACAAAGTCAGCCCCTCGGTATACAAAATTACATATCCCAATGGCAAGTCTGCGTGGTTTCACATAAACCAGCTCAAGGCTTATGGCTCACAGAATAACCACACACGCCACATCCTGCTCGCAGCAGCAGATGAGCATGCCCCGCCCACAGATGACGCATTCCTACCCTCCCCCAACCAGTCCAGCCCGTCCTCAGACACATCTTGAACTCCACCCCTAGAGGCACGACTCCGCCTCTCCCTTCCTTCAACCAGCAGTGACAGCGACAGTGATAGCGATCACGATGAAAGTAGCCACAACACACCACATTACAATTATTCCCCTGTACTAGGACCCACTCCCAGCGAATCCGAGCATGATTCCACTGACCCCTTCGAGATTACATATATCAAAGCCCCTGACCCAGACCCACCGCCCGACAATTACAGATTGAAACCTAGTAGCTCCAACCTTGACACACGATTCTGGCACCGAGACACCAAGGCACCAAGACCGTTAAGGCTCATCCGGAATGATGAGATGGACCCCAATTCGCCCCAAGCAGCTTTAGCACGGTTACTACAGTCAAGAGTTTGGCAGCCGGGAGAAGATGATGATATAGAGTCTGACTCCCACCTAACAAATCCCTTTGCGACCCTGTTCGCTCTTGAGCAGTGAGGTGTCCAGATGATGGAGAAAAAGGAACCGATGGAGAGATACGGTGTCCTTTCTGATGGAACCTGCACCATGTTTGTTGTATGTTTGTTCTTTAGTGTTAATGTTAAGTGTTGTTCATAAACTCGAAAGTTTTCACAGCCCCACGTCACCACTCCTTTGACGCCCAAAGCTTGTTAGAGGAACAAGTTTGTCCCGAGACAACAGTTCAGAGGAACTAGTTTGTCAACAGAAACCAGTTTAAAGGTACAAGTTTGTCGACAGACAACCGTTCAGAGGAACTAGTTTGTCGACAGAACACTACTCAGCTACTCTCCTGATTCGATCACGAGAGGCAGCCGCCCATAACGACCACATTCTTAACCATTCTTGCCAGTTGCTCAGGCAGTGGAGAAATGGCACTGGCCCCCACCCTGCCTGAGGACCCCCCTCTGGTCAGCTACGCTCGGGTAGAGCACAAACAGCATTGATCACCATCCTACCCAGGGATTCCACCCATTTCTTACCCGCCGCGGCCCATACGCAACCCATTTTGGCACTTTCAGTTCAAAATTCTTTTGTTTGGTTTTGGCAACCCTTAGGTTGCTTCCGTATGCTATTTACATCCTAAAACACTATGATGGTAGATTGCGCAGGCTGCGAGATAGCTCGCACTATGTCAGTATTTTTCTCGGATGTCTTGTCCCAAATATTTGGTTTTTAAAAAAAATGAGGGAGTCACAGATGGTGACCAATTATAAAGGGAAATTGGCAACAAAGGACAGACAGACAGGCATACGAGATCTTAAGCAATATAATAACAGATATTATGCTTGTGTTCACAGAACTCCAGAACCCCAGGAACCCCAGAGGAAGACAAAGAAGAAGACGGAAAGATGAAGACAACCTTCATCTTCACCTGGATCTTAGCGGGATCTCTTCAGTTGCGCGTGGACGCTACCCCCCTGACCCCTACCACACAAGCCGTGAATGATTCCCACCCCCGCAATACACGAAACCACAAAGATAGCTAGCCCCGCGACAGCTAACAATACCCCGACCTGGTGTGATAAGCTTATCACCTGGTATTCACTATCGTACATAGTAGAAGCCCTCTTAGTACTGGCGATACTTTGCAGACACTGAGAATTGGAAAATGGCGAAAGAGAGTCTACCGCTCTAGTACCCCGGTATACAGGTTTTGGTCCCCCATTTTCGGATTCCACCAGACCCCCGAACCCCTTGACATGAATTAAAGTGCATCCGTTTCTCTTTATGTATTCTGTTAAATAAAGAAATGTAAACCTCTGTGTCTGACTGCTAGGCCAGAGAAATTTGTGTGCTGCTATTTTGTAAATTTAAAATGTTGTAGATTTTGGGGATTGTTTGAGTAAGGATAGTTTATTGAGGATAGTGAGAGGTTCCAGTTTTTTCATTTTTCTGTAATGCATGCATTAATGTCATAGCGCCCCGTAGAGTTTTATAATAATGTATGTATTTAAAATTATTTCGGTAAAATTGTGTTTCATAGGATAGGGCAGAGTAGAGCCTGAATATGGGTGCCCCGTTTGGTCAGAGGACGATGTCAACGCAGTAATGTGATCCTCCATGCTTCGCGTTGAGGATCACAAGGAGGGTGTGTAGCCATCTGGGATGGCCACATTCCAATTACAAAATGGACACTTACAAAGAATGCAGGGAAAATTGGACAATACCAAAAAAGCAAGCAGGTGCAAGGTCTGTCTGTTGATTAGAGCTGTAGCTCTCAGACAGGGCCAGTACTGCGGAACCATCTACATACTAATGAGCCATCCCCGGGAACAAAAGGCAACATTTAGCTAAACAATGCTAAGACAGACATCCCGGCGCCAGAGGAGACTAAAACAAAGCAGACCAACGGCCACCTAGGACATGCCCAGAAAACAGGGAACCCACCTCTCTATTGGAGGAAAGTCGATAAGGACAATTGGGAAACGGCCCAATTAATTGGGGCCAAGTTCAAGGCCCGCCCAAAAGCGCGCAAAGCCCTTCTGGGTATAAAAAGGATTCCCCAAGAGAGGATCGCTCTCTTGGCCTTGGCTCTCAGCGAGTAGAGACCCGCCAAAGCTACACCAGACCAAGTAAGTTCCAAGTCAACGCACGCTACGAGATAGACGCTCCTAGTTGCTATCCTGTAAACAGCTCAACCCAGCAGCCTCAGAACCGAGCAACGGCCATTGTTCCTCTGACTGAGTGGGCACCCGAAGCTAAGTATAGGCTTTTAGTAATAGTGATAGTTTAGGTTGTAGAGTTTTATGCATGAGTAGATTTGACTGTGTGTAAATAAATGAGCATTGCTTTTGAACTTACTAACTGGTGTATCGAGTCTTTGATCAGTATTCGGTTTTGAACCTTATGGCGGTATCGAAAGATATCTGGTGACTCTTGAGCAAATGTAGTTAAACAGAGCCAAATTAAGAGACAACAGCAAGTTAGCATCATGCATTAACCAGTTCCTCTCTATTTGTGCAATGGGGGAGAAGACGAGGAAAGGTAAGGGAGGACAATAGAGTGAGAACAAGTTAAGCAGCGCCACAAGTGTCAGCTAACACACACTGCAGGCAGGCCCCTACACATGCGGCAGGATTCTCCGGCCTCCGAGCCATGTGTTCCCAGCAGCAGGAGGTGGTGTGCAATTCGCTAGCAGTGGGACTCACTGCACCTGCCGCTGTCAATGTGTTTCCCATTGCAGCCACCCCACACCCCCGGCAAACCCGCGGGCAGGGGTGCGCTGCCGCCGGAACCAGGGAATCCTGCCAGCATGAATGGCCAGATCTGCAGCTCACAAAAGCGTTGCCCAAAAAATAACTTTCCAATATTATTGGGCAACCGTGGACGTTCCATTGTACATTACTTGGCAAGCACAACCCGATTACTTCAAATGGGTTAGCACTGCCGCTAAGCAAGATGACAAATATCATCTGGGTAGCTTATGTACTTATCAGCTAATATCTACAATCATGAATTTTAGATTGATAATATATTCACAAGTATGATAATAAGATGGCAAAGTAACATCATACAACAGTTTCAACTAATTTCGTGCTTTCCAAAAAATTTGGAATTATCATTGAAGAAATATTGCGCCAGATAAAATAGTTCAGGTAGTATAGAGTACTTGTACTTGGAAAATCTGCCTGAATCCACTCTTGACATCAGGAAGCAGAATTCTTTCTTCAGAACAGGCACAAGAAGTCGACGGGACAGAAGCAAAAATCATAAATTCAAGCACATTCTGTTAATGATTTTTCATGTATCAAAATGAATTCACCAAAAATCATCAGCTGCCTGTACCAACATTTATGTTAAATACTTCCACAAGAATAACCCCTAATGCCTGGCTACTGAAGAGGAAAATCAGTCATGTTCGGGGTCATCATGTCAATTGTAATGAAATTGTGAGAATATAAATCGGGAATTTGGAAAGGCTTTGCAGGAACAAATCCAGATCAAAGCTTTCATTACTGTTCATTTTTTCCTTTACTCTGATCTCTCAAACCGTGAACTTTGGCTCTCTACCCCACTTCCTTTCCTCTTTTACATTGTTGCCTTTAATTGTCACAGGTAGTAACTGAGCCAGTCTGCCACATTTATCTCGTTCTGTGCAGTCACTTTTCCCATAATTTAGTCATGATATGCAGCAGTAACATTCCACACACTTGCAGGACTGGCCGTAACACTTTGGACTGGTGGCTGCATAACATTGTTCCTAATGAGAAACGTTTGTCCATCGTCACATCATGACAAATGCCGCCCTACTGCCACTGAGACACACGCTTGCTGCAGCAGCATTTCAACTAATCACAAAAAGATCACTGGCAGCCATGAGACCCATGGACAATGTGTCTTCCACACCACCAACAGAAATACATTCCAGAAGACTTAATTTGATGTGATCATTGGCTACAGAAAATGTGTTATGGCAGCTGGTTGCTCAAAGCTAAGATAGATAAATGTAATGAAATTTGACTGTGTATAAGGCTTTACACTAGACAGAGGGAAGATCTGGTGAAAATAAGAAACTTTGAAGATAAAAGAAATAGGAGATAACAATAATAATCTTTAATATTGTCACAAGTATTAATGTAAGCCTACTTGTGACAATAAAGATTATTTAAAAAGTAAGCTTACATTAACACTGCAATGAAGTTACAGTGAAAATCCCCTAGTCGCCACACTCCAGCGCCAGTTCGGGTACACAGAGGGAGAATTCAGAATGTCCAATTCACCTAACAGCACGTATTTCGGGACTTGTGGGAGGAACCGGAGCACCCGGAGGAAACCCACGCAGACACAGGGAGAACGTGCAAACTCCGCACAGACAGTGACCCAAGCCGGGAATCGAACCCGGGACCCTGGCGCTGTGAAGCAACAGTGCTAATCACTGTGCTACTGTCCCGCCCATAAAAGTGCAAGCAAAGATAAAACCAGGGTAAGGAATAAGGGTATAATATATGGTTAGAGAACAAATACATTAGAGAACATAATATAAAAATATTTTTAAAAGTAAATTGTGTTGTATTCTCTATTGCTTTACCTGGATGGCTCAGATGCGTAGTGTTGAATAAAGAACACAACGCTTTGTTAACAAAACTATTAATTTATTTACATTACTAACTAAGATTTGTTCATGTTCCTAAAGTAAGAAATTATATAAAACTATGCTATCTCTAACTTACAGAACTCTCAGGTGTACAACTGCTCTCTCCCATACCTCACCATCTAATCCTCTGACTCTCTAATCTTCTTATCATCTTCTTCTGATCCCAGAATCCCCAAGTCCATGATATAGATATGATTGTTCTGTAGTTCCTTCTAATGGTATGAATGATTATCATTAATCTGTTAACCCTTTACAGTCAATAAACATATCATGACATCCCCCTTTTTTTCAAAGATGTTTGGAGATTTCTACAAACATATATCAACATCATTGACAAAGAGTCATTGGACTCGAAACATTAGCTCTGTTTTTTTACCTCGCAAGACAGAACATTGCCTGAATTTGACCAAACAGCTGAATTTGACCAAACTTTGACCAAAAGTATCACTTTTGTCCTGCACGGCTTGTATGCTACTTGTGATCACTTTTTCACTATTCGCAAATACAATGGCTAGACCATCATAGTCTACTTTTTGTTGATCAAATAGGTAGACCTTCATAGTCTTCTTCTTTCATTGCTGTCTTTCTGGAGTCTTTCAGTGCTCTTCCTGTGCAGTCTTTCATTGCTCTTCCTGTGGAGTATTTTATTGCTCTCTCTCTGTGGAGTCTTTTATTGCCCGGTTATCCGAAGTAACAATGGTATACAATTCCATCAATGTATTGGATTCATCTACCATTTGTAGAGTGCTATTTAGATTTTCAATCTTGTTACCAACAGAATAATCATTAAACCCAAATATCTCTGCCATATCTGAGTTATATTCTTCAATGTAGGATTTATCTTCTTTAGTTTTAGATTTGTTAACATTTTCTTCTTGTTGCATGCTGGAAACATTTTGTTCTATGGTGCTGCAAAAATCTTCTTCAGCTGTTTGGTCAAATTCAGGCAATGTTCTGTCTTGCGAGGTAAAAAAACTTCTGTTTTGCACCTTTAAAACTTGTTTTTTCGATTTCCGGGCAGGTTTTTTTTAGGTCCACTTGTCCATAATGTTCTGATGTCATCACGTTCGTGACGTCATGCGAAAACATGGATTGCGAATGCGCAAATCGATCCTTGTCCGGTGTGCGCTCTTTTTTCAAGTGTGCATGCGCAGAACGGTATTCTTCCAGATCGTGTCATTTTTCAATGTGCACATGTGCGAACTTGTCCCGCACATGCGCAGAAAGTCCAAATTCTGAATTGTGCGTTTTTTCCTTTAACTGCTCATGTCTGAAATGTCCGACTTCTGGGGCATTATTCTCCGAACCCCCGCCGGGTCGGAGAAAGGCCGTAGGCCGCCGTGAATCCCGCCCCCACCCCCGCCGAAGTCTTCGGTACCGGAGATTGGACGGGGGCGGGAATCGGGCCGCGCCGGTTGGCGGGACCCCCCGCTGGATTCTCCGGCCCGGATGGGCTGAAGTCCCGCTCAGAAATTGCCTGTCCCGCCGGTGTAAATCAAACCTTGTATTTACCAGCGGGACCAGGCGGCGTGGGCGGGCTCCGGGGTCCTGGGGGGGGCGCAGGGCGATCTGACCCCGGGGGGTGCCCCCACGGTGGCCTGGCCCGCGATCGGGCCTGGGCCTGTGCCGTGGGGGCACTCTTTCCCTTCCGCCTCCACCACGGCCTCCACCATGGCGGAGGCGGAAGAGACTCTCCCCACTGCGCATGCGTGGGAAACTGACAGCGGCCGCTGACGCTCCCGCGCATGCGCCGGGAAACTGTCAGCGGCCGCTGACGCTCCCGCGCATGCGCCGCATTTCCGCGCCAGCTGGCGGGGCAACAAACGCCATTTCCGCCAGCTGGCGGGGCGGAAATCCCTCCGGCGCCGGCCTAGCCCCTCAATGTTGGGGCTCGGCCCCCAAAGATGCGGAGCATTCCGCACCTTTGGGCCGGCGCGATGCCTGTCTGATTGGCGCCGTGTTTGACGCCAGTCGGCGGACATCGCGCCGTTGGGGGAGAATTTTGCCCCTGAAGCGCGCAGTGTTTTCGGGTACGCTTGCACAGATTGGTCTTTCTCAGCGTGATGAATTTTTAACTGCGCCACAGCTTGAACGGAGGCAAAAAAAATGTTACTTTGCTGATTCAACATTTCGGCACTTCTATTTTTAGACTCTTTGGTCGCACGGCACATTTTAATTGAACCTTCCAGCATCATTTTTTGTTTATTTTGCAGTTGTTTACTGAGCTTTTCATTTTTTTTAAACTCACAATAATGATCAAATTTTTAAATAACCACTTCAAAGTTATTTTTTTCAACTTCATTCTCAAAGTGGAATTGAGTTATACACGTCTATAGCCTGTTGTCCAGCCGTTAGTAGTAATAAAGCAGTTTTACACTTATCACTGGCAGTTTGGAAGTTGGAAGATGAGAGGTCCACTTCAAACTCCTGTTTGAATATTTTCCAGTTTACATCTACATCACCTAATATGCTGAATGCTTTTGGAAACTGCAGACCTTCCATGACTCTTTGGTTGGGTATTTCTTTCTGTGATGTTTCTGGTTGTTGCTGGAGTCTTACTGTTGCGATCAGAGTCTGGTTGAGATTTATCTTCGCACATTTTTTTTCGAATGAAGATTCTTTCTTTCTCCCTAAACATTACTAATCTACTCTAAGATCACTTCTGGTACCATGTTGTATTCTCTATTCTGCTTTACCTGTAAGGCTCGGATGCATAGTGTTGATTAAAGAACACAAAGCTTTGTCAACAAACAAAATTGTACATTTATTTGCACTACTAACTAAGATTCATTCACATTCCTAAAGTGGAAGGTTATTATATAAAACTATGCTATCTCTAACTTACAGAACTCTCAAGTATACAACTGCTCTCTCTCTCTCACCTCACCATCTTTTATCCCCTAATCTTCTTATCATCTTCTTATAATCCCAGAATCCCCAAGTCCATGATATATATATGACTGTTCTGTGGTTCCCTCTAGTGGTATAAATCATTATCATTAATTTATTAACCCTTTACATCCCAGTCAATATACATATCATGACAAATTGAAGCAGAACATGAATGAGAAAAATTTGAATTGCCTATATAACAATATGCAAAGCATCCGGAACAGAATGGAGGAATTGGAGACAATAACAAAGAGCTGATGGAGTAGTGATAACTGAAACATGGCTGTAAAAAGAACAGGTCTGCAGTTAAATATTGAAAAAATAACACATTTTGAAAGGATAGGAAAGGAAGGAGTTAGGATTGTTGCATTAATTTGACAACATAATCTCACGAGAGAAAAGCAGCACAACTAATTTGAAGATCAACAAAATCCATATTAGGGCGGCACGGTAGCACAGTGGTTAGCACTGTTGCTTCACAGCTTCAGGGTACCAGGTTCGATTCCCAGCTTGGGTCACTGTCTGTGCGGGGTCTGTATGTTCTCTTCCTGTCTGCATGGGTTTCCTCCGGGTGTTTTGTTTTCCACCCACAGTCCAAAAATATGCTTGTTAGGTGAATTGGCCATGCTAGTTATCCTCTCTCTGGATCTGTAAAGACTTAATTACCTGCAAAGGCTCGCATTCAAAGTATCGTCTTGCATCTTTGACTTTGTCTATATATATGTTTCTGGAACCTACCTCTTCATTCACCTGAGGAAGGAGCAGTGCTCCGAAAGCTAGTGATTCGAAATAAACCTGTTGGACTTTAACCTGGTGTTGTAAGACTTCTTACAAGAAATAAAGAAGCAAGACAAAATTCAAGGAATAGTTTAGGGGAACAAAACATTTTGAGGGGATAAGAATATAACTGGGGAAAGTGAACTGGGAAAGGTTTGACAACGGGATTGAATAGTAGTGAGAAATATATCAAAAGGTGATCCATAGAGTTCGAGATAAACATAGCCCTATACAAAACAAGAGCATACTAAGAACAAGTAAAACTGCATGAATGAATGAAGATATGAGTAAAATTAGAATGAAATTTTAAAAATGTATCATTGGAAACGTAAGCAATAAAGGAGAAGATGACAAAAGGATGTTAAGAAAGCCTTAAAAAAAGGGAATACAAGAGAAGTTGTGAAATTAAATTATTAAGATGTATAAAAATAAATAGTAAAATATTCTGGGGACACATAAATAACAAAAGAACAATCATGATAGAGATTGGGTCAATAAGGAAAACACACAATATCATGTGATAAAATCCATTATTTGTTAGACCAGAGGGTTTCGGGGGGTTAGGGGTGTGTAAGGAGAGTGTGTGAAAGCTCTCATCTGCACCATCTTTGGTTTCAAACTCTGTATTTTGTGACACAGTCCTTGACTGAAAGAGAATCTAAAACTTAGGTTTCATGGAAAAGGGGAGTTTTAACTTTGGATTCCAGGCTGTGACATCAGATTTCTGGGTACTTAAACTGTGACCTCAAGTTGCCAAATAAATGGAGGCTGATTGATTCCAACAGGTAGACATACTGACATCGCTAAGGTCAGATTACAGAAAGAGGTCAAATGAAATAGGCCGAGGAGAGATGTTTGTGTGGGCCAGCTGAAAGGAATGAAACCTGAAGATGATTGGGTTTAGCAGCAGCGATAGTGAAATTAAGTTACTGCCACTGCTTCATTTATTTTATGGAATACCCATGGTCATGACTGCTATAAGCATCAAGCTTGCTAAAAGCATCAAATCTGCCATGAGCCAAACTAGGAAATGTGCCCTTTTTGACGATTACCATGTCCATTGATGGAATAAAGCTGCTGTCAGAGATGACTTGATGACTAAATTCTGCAGGAAGAAAAGGATATAGACTCTACCTGATGAAGACAGAGTTTTGAAGGGCTTTGTGGCTTCATAGAGTGCCACATACACTGAAGGTCTGCCAACAAATCTGTGAGATCTATCTTTGTTGCATTGGCTATTCAAAGTGTAGGTCTAGTTTCTATTGAATACAATTTTTCTGATAATTCAAGTTTAATTTATGTTGGTTTCAGTTTGATTGTTCAAGTCAAATTATAAAAGTGAAACCAGTTCCGTGCATTGGCATAATTTGGTAACTTGGGTTCTTATAGATTATTACTCTCTGCAGGGATTATAACAATATCCACAGTTTTTTTTCATTTACAGGATGTGGGCATCGCTGGCTAGGCCAGCATTTATTGCCCACCCCTAATTTCCCTTGAGGAGGTGATAGTGAGCTACCTTCTTGAACCGCTGCAGTCCGTGAGGTATAGATACTGCCACAATGCCACTAGGAGGGTGTTCCAGGATTTTGACCCAGAGACAGTGAAGGAACAACGATATATTTCCAAGTCAGGGTGATGAGAGACTTCCAGGTAGTGATGTTACCATGTGTCTGATGCCCTTGTCCTTCTTAATGGTAGCCATGATGTGGAGATGCTGGCGTTGGACTGGGGTGAGCACAGTAAGAAGTCTTACAACACCAGGTTAAAGTCCAACAGGTTTGTTTCAAATCACTAGCTTTCGGAGCATTGCTCCTTCAGCTGAGGAAGGAACAGTGCTCCGAAAACTAGTGATTTGAAACAAACCTGTTGGATTTTAACCTGGTGTTGTAAGACTTCTTACTCTATTTCTTAATGTTAGTAGTTGTCGGTTTGGAAAGTGCCACCGATGAAGTCTTGATGTATAGTGCAGTGTGTCTTGTAGATGTTACATGACTGTCACTGTTCACCTGTGGTGGAGGAAATGATTGTTTGTGGGTGGGGTGCCAATCATGTGGGCTTTGTCCTGGATGGTGTCAACCTTCTTGAGTGTTGTTGGGACTGCACTCATCCAGGTGAGTGGGGAGTATTCCATCACACTTTTGACTTGTGCCTTGTAGATGGTGGACTGGCTTTAAGGAGTCAGGAGGTGGGTTACTCATCACCTCTGACCTGCTCTTGTAGCCACAGTATTTATTTGGCTCGTCCAGTTCAGTTTCTGGTCAGTGGTAACTCCCCAGGATGTTGATTGTGGGGGATTCAGTGATTGTAATGCCATTGAATGTCAAGTGGTGATGGTTAGATCTTCTTGTGTTGGAGATGGCTATTGCCTGGAACGTGTGTGGCACGAATGTTGCTTGCCACTTGGCAGTCCAAACAGTCTTGTTGCATTTGGACAGGGACTTCTTCAGTATCTGAGGAGCCGTGAATGGTGCTGAACATTGTGCACCATTCGCGAACATCCACACTTCTGACCTTATGGTGGTAGGAATGTTATTGATGAAGCAGCTGAAGATGATTGGGCTTAGGGGCAGCACGGTAGCCTTGTGGATAGCACAATTGCTTCACAGCTCCAGGGTCCCAGGTTCGATTCCAGCTTGGGTCACTGTCTGCACATCCTCCCCGTGTGTGCGTGGGTTTCCTCCGGGTGCGCCGGTTTCCTCCCACAGTCCAAAGATGTTAGGTGGCAAAGGTTATGTGGATTGGCCATGATAAATTGCCCTTAGTGTCCAAAAGTGCCCTTAGTGTTGGGTGGGGTTACTGGGTTATGGGGATAGGGTGCCGGTGTTGACCTTGGGTAGGGTGCTCTTTCCAAGAGCCGGTGCAGACTCGATGGGCCGAATGGCCTCCTTCTGCACTGTAAATTCTATGAATAGAGAACTCTCTGAGGAACTTTTGCAGTGGTGTCCTAGAACTGAGATGATTGACGTTCAACCACCACAATCAGGTGCCAGGTATGACTCCAACCAGCAGACGGTTTTTCCCCTGATTCCCATTGGCTCCAGTTTTCCTAGGGCTCCAGGATGTCCTCTATTCAGTCAAATGCTGCCCTGATGTCAAGGTACTCTCACCTCACCACTGAAATTCAGCTCCTTTGGTCATGTTTGAACCAAGGCTGTAACAAGCTCAGGAGATGAATGGCCTGGCAGAATCCAAACTGAGCACCTGTGGGCAGGTTATCACTAAGTAAGTGCCTCTTAATGTGTTGTTGATGCCCACTTTCATCACTTTACTGATGATCGAGAGTAGACTGATGGGACGGTTATTGACTGGGTTGGATTGGTCCTACTTTTCATGTACAAGACGTACCTGGGCAGATTTAACCTTGCTGGGTAGATGCGTGTTTAGTGTTGTAGCTGTACTGGAAGAGTTTGGCTAGGGGCATGGCAAGTTCTGGAGCACAAGCCTTCAGTACTATTGCCAGAATATTGTGAGTGCCCATAACCTTTGCAGTATCCAGACAATGAATATGATTCTCATAGCTAAAAGGGGAGGTAGAACAAGTCAAGGGAACTATAGGTCTTTTTGTTTACCATCGGTGGTCGGAAAGATAATGGAAGCTTTACTCAAAAATGCAATAAAAACTCTAAAAATCAATACAAAAGAGTAAACATATTCTTGACCAACCTTATTTCTTTCTTCAAGAAAATAACAGAAATAGTAGGTATGAGTAATGTGATGGATTTTCAAAAAACATTCAACAAGTTCCCACATAACAGACGTAAGACTAAGATTAGACTAAGGCATGTGAACTCAGGGGACAAGTAGCAGAATGGCTAACAAGCTGGCTCCTAAACAGAAAATAGAGAGTAGGGACTAAAGGTATCTATCTATTCAGAATGGTGGAAGTTGGGAATTGTTGTTCCACAGGGTTTGACGCTGGGACCACTGTTGTTCACAATATTATTCCCAGAAATCAGAAATACAGGACAGGATGTTCCTTGCAACCTGCTGTTTGTTTTGTGGTAGCGGAATCAGTCCATTATTGACGGGCGGCGGGATCTTCTGATTCTGCCCTTGTCAACAGCGTTTCCCATTAAATGCACCCCTCACTGCCGGGAAACCCACGGCAGGATTGCGCCGTCGGCAGGACCAGAAGATTCCGCCGGTGTGAGCGGCTGGAAGTTCCGTTGACAATTTCAAAACTGTCGGATGACAAAAAAATAGGGAGGTACAGTGAATGCTGATAAAAACTGAGACAAAATAATAGATAATGTAAATTACCTTGCAGAATGGATGTGGTCTTTGGCAAATCAATTCCATCATAGGTAAGTGGAATAAGGAGTCGTTATACTCTTGGTAAATTAAGAACCTAAATGGGGTAGAAGAGCAAAGATATACAGGGGCACAGATTCACAAATCACTAAAAATGACAATGCGGAATACCAAAGTGAAAGAAAGTACATGTAAAGAACTTGGGTTCATTTATAAAGGTACAGAATTGAAAATAATGAAAATTTCTGTTAAATTCATATAGAACCTTAGTTAGGTCTCGATATTACAAAATTGAAATAGAAGCATTGGGGAAGGCGAATAAAAATTTACAAGGCTACTACCGAGAGGTTACAGCTACTAAGAAAGATTGAGCAGATTGGAATTATTTTCCCTAGAAAAGAGAAAACTGAGGTGTTAAGAAAAAAGGCATAGAGGCATTCAAGACGATAGGGTAGGCATACGGAAGATGTTTCCACTTGTACAGGAGTCCAAAACTGGATCAGAAAATGTAATAAAAGTATAAGATAGTGATTTAAAAATCAAGTAAAGAATACAGAAGAAACCCCTTTTCCCAGAGAATGATTAGAATATGGAACTTGCTGCCATATGAAACAGTTGAGGTAAATAGCATTCATGGCGTTGGGAGGAACCTAGATTTAAGGTGAAACTAGGAGCTAGGATCAAAGGAATAAGAGGATGTGTTAATAGGGTTGGGTGAAGTCGGGTGGGAGGAGGCACATGCAAAGTGTGAGCACTTGCACAAATCTGTTGGGCTGAGTGGCCTTTTTCTATGTTGTAAGCTCTTTCTAGCTTGTTAAATTTTCTAAATGTGTAACACAGAAAGTCTTGATTCTGGCAGTTGAAGATGTTCCCTGATGTTTGGTTGATTTCCGAAAACCTTTCTTTGCAGCTATATTCTGAGTGGACTCTGCGAACTTCTCTTGTGATTGGAAATGTTGAATTTATTCAACATGTGGATTCCATACAAGCGTGTTAATAAAAATCAGGACATTTACTGAATTGGGAGCAGGCTAGATTTCCATCATACATAACTGGCTAAAATCGCGACTACATTGTCAGCAGGTATGGCATTGTTAGGGTTTTTAGGCCCCATTTACTATTTGAAATGTATAAAAGCAGCTCAACATTTTCTAATAATAACATAATCACAATTCCTGATTTAGAAAGACAAATATAAAGATATAAAGGAATCTTTATGGGGAAGATTTAGTTATTGCTGAAAGAAATAATTTCCTTTGATTTTAAATTATTTATTTTAAAAGGGAGGGATAATTTTACAAAATTCAGTATAATGCAGGCGACTGTAATATTGTGCCTATACAATTCAATCAGTATCATTGACTGACCCTGTCACTTAAAAGATTCATTAAATAATTATCATGAAATATGTTAGCACAGAGGCAGTTTGTTGTATTATTTCAACATTTTCATTGCCGAACGTGGTTGTAAGCTATTTTATCTTGACCCTTAAATGATAGAGGAAGTAAGAATTGAATTAATTCCACGATTATGTCAAGCTCTTACACTTGCCCTATCGACAAAACATTCTGTTCAAGTATATTAGTTGCTTGTCAGTACATAACATGAGCTGTTGATCACAAATACTATGGTTGAGTAATGTGATGGAATATAATTCAAGTTAATAATTGTATGTAGCATTTTATCGACAAAGCACATTCGCAGTGAACGTGAAAAATCATGACCATATCTTAAAAGAAGTATTTTCAATAATATCACATCAATATATTTATTTAATCTCACTTTATAAATTAATGATTATCCTGGCAAAATGTATATCAGGGTTCATTTCGTACCTTTCCAACAAAGCATCTCAATGCATTTTGTACAAAGCATTTTTTTAAAAGACAGAAGAGTTTAGTTTTGAGTTATATCATTATTAATTAATACTGTAGATGAAAACATAATGAAGCAACTGAGTTCTAAATCAGTTATTTCCCTTGACTAGTGAATCGAGAGCACAGTCTCAGGATAATGGGACAATTATTTAGGACAGGGATTAGGAGAAATTTCTTCACTCAGAAAGTAGTGAATCTTTGGAATTTCCTACCTCAGAGATTTGGCGATGTTTCATCATTGAATAAGGCTATTAAAAACAGATTTTTGGTCTCTCGGAGAAGCAAGGGATGTGGGGAACTGGGTGGGAAAGTACAGTCAAGGCTAATGATCAGCCATGATCATACTGAATATTAGAGAAGGCACGAGAGGCTTTATGGCCTGTTCCTGCTCCTATTTCCGAAGTTCTTTTGTTCCCCCTTTCCCAAGACAAAATATTGGGCAACATGGGTAATCTATCAATTCATAGCTCCTGGTTCTGGTTCAGAACTCACGCACATGTGCACAGTGGTCTACAATGAGAGTCCTGCTGCCACAGGAAACATTATAGAGCACACCATAAGCATCTTCAAGCAACACATTCTCTTCCTGGACCACACACCTGATGAAGGAGCTGCGCTCCGAAAGCGAGTGATTCGAAATACACCTGTTGGACTTTAACCTGGTGTTGTAAGATGTCTTACTGTGCCCACTGGAGGAAGCAGGCTGTACCCAACTTGGTGAGTTTCAAGATTTGTGGTAATATGCTACATGCCCTGTTCATTATGAGGGAACAGCCCTTGCCTCCACCTATCAGGAGAAAGCCTGAGAAACAGTAGTCTCGTGTGAGGAAGAATAGGAGGAGCAGGAAGAGGAAGGAAGGCTACACTATCGAAAGCCCCTTTCTGCCTGGGACCTACAATGTCAGATTATTCAAAAGAATGTCAATAATCTCAACCGTCAAAATGAAATGATAATTTAAGTTTGGAACAAGTACTCTATGAGTCCCTTGTCTATATCTTTAATAGTGCAATAGAGTCAGCAATATTTCCTTTAGACTGGATCATGTGGATCTTATTTTTATAAAGAGGAGATAAATCAGAGCCAGGGATCTAACAGCCTGACATCTAGCATCAGGAAGGTGCTGGGAGAGATCATAAGAGGCATCATTTATGATCACTGGAAAAGGGAAGGGGCTTATAAATTTGGTTTATTTATGTGGCGCACAAAGACTCCGTGAGACGAATAGAGTGAAGTCGATGAGGCTTTATTAAGCGTGTTTGTTCCCCAGCAGCCCGATAGTAAACTGGCCTGCGGGGGAAGGCACCGGCTTCTTATACTTCGCCTTCAGGGCGGAGCATGAGGTCAACGGCCAACCAGGACCCGGGATCTGTCAGCCAATGACATTAGGGCTTCCAGTCCCACATGACCCCCAATACATACTACCACATTCACCCCTTGTCAAAAATGAACCCGGCGGGGTGATGCTTCGTATGGTGGTAAGGGTTTACAGGGCTGGTCCTGGGAGGATAGAACAGTTACATGGTAGTACAGTATTGGACAGTATCGTCCTGTTACAACTATTTACAGAGGGTATAGGAAAAACAAAATGTTCATTGGACAGTCCATCTTTGTTTTACATCGACGCCACGAGTCGGTCGGGCGGTCCGTGTCGATCGCCTCAGCCCCGGCGGTGGTGGTGATGCTTGTACCAGCGTAGTCGCCTCCGGGAGCCGCACGGTTTCAGCTGTCGGTGCAAAGGGGAGGGGGACTGATCCTCCTGGGAAGGGGGCGGTCGCGGGGTGCGGCAGTGGCAGGAAGGGGGGCGGTTGGGTTGATGGTGTCGGGGGGGTGTGCGTGGTGCCGGCAAGCGCCAGATCCCGCAGGGAGACCGTGTCCTGTCGGCCGTCGGGGTACTCCACGTAGGCGTACTGGGGGTTTGCGTGGAGGAGGTGAACCCTTTCGACCAACGGGTCCGCCTTATGTGCCCGCACGTGCTTTCGGAGCAGGATGGGTCCTGGGGCCGCCAGCCAGGTCGGCAGCGACGTTCCAGAGGAGGACCTCCTAGGGAAGACAAGGAGACGCTCGTGAGGCGTTTGATTAGTGCTTGTACATAATAACGACCGGATGGAATGGAGAGCGTCCGGGAGGACCTCCTGCCACCGTGAAACTGGGAGATCCCTGGACCGTAGGGCCAGTAGGACGGCCTTCCAGACCGTGCCGTTCTCCCTTTCTACTTGCCCGTTCCCCCGGGGGTTGTAGCTGGTCGTCCTGCTTGGAGCTATGCCCTTGCTGAGCAGGAACTGGCGCAGCTCGTCACTCATGAAAGAGGACCCCCTGTCGCTGTGGACGTATGCGGGGTAACCGAACAGCGTGAAGATGCTGTTCAGGGCTTTAATGACTGTGGCCGCGGTCATGTCGGAGCAGGGAATGGCAAAAGGGAAGCGGGAGTATTCGTCCACTACATTAAGGAAATACGCGTTGCGGTCGGTGGAGGGGAGGGGCCCTTTGAAATCGAGACTGAGGCGTTCAAAGGGGCGGGAAGCCTTAATCAGGTGCACTCCATCTGGCCTGAAAAAATGCGGTTTTCATTCTGCGCAGATGTGGCAGTCCCTTGTGACTGTACGGACCTCCTCTAAGGAGTATGGGAGATTGCGGGACTTGATGAAGTGGTAAAACCGAGTGACCCCCGGGTGGCAGAGGTCCTCGTGGAGGGTTTGGAGGCGGTCAATTTGTGCGTTGGCACATGTGCCGCGGGATAGGGCATCGGATGGCTCGTTCAGCTTTCCGCGCCGGTACAAGATCTCATAGTTGAAGGTGGAGAGTTCGATCCTCCACCGCAAGATCTTGTCGTTCTTGATCTTGCCCCGCTGTGCATTATCGAACATGAAGGCTACCGACCGTTGGTCAGTGAGGAGAGTGAATCTCCTGCCGGCCAGGTAATGCCTCCAATGTCGCACAGCTTCCACTATGGCTTGGGCTTCCTTTTCCACTGAGGAGTGGTGGATTTCTGAGGCGTGGAGGATTCGGGAGAAGAAGGCCACGGGTCTGCCCGCTTGGTTAAGGGTAGCCGCTAGAGCTACGTCAGAGGCGTCGCTCTCGACCTGGAAGGGGAGGGACTCGTCGATGGCGCGCATCGTGGCCTTTGCGATGTCCGCTTTGATGCGGCTGAAAGCCTGGCAAGCCTCTGTCGACAGCGGGAAAGTCGTGGTCTGTATTAGGGGGCGGGCCTTGTCTGCGTACTGGGGGACCCACTGGGCGTAGTATGAAAAGAACCCCAGGCAGCGTTTCAGGGCTTTTGGGCAGTGCGGGAGGGGAAATTCCATGAGTGCGCGCATACGTTCGGGGTCGGGGCCTATTATCCCATTGCGCACTATGTAGCCCAGAATGGCTAGCCGATCGGTGCTAAAAACGCACTTGTCCTCGTTGTACGTGAGGTTCAAGGCTTTGGCAGTCTGGAGGAATTTTTGGAGGTTGGCGTCGTGGTCCTGCTGATCGTGGCCGCAGATGGTTACATTGTCGAGGTACGGGAACGTGGCCCGTAACCCATGTTGATCAACCATTCGGTCCATCTCCCGTTGGAAGACCGAGACCCCGTTTGTGACGCCAAAAGGGACCCGTAGGAAATGGTATAATCGCCCGTCTGCCTCGAAGGCTGTGTACTTGCGGTCACTTGGGCGGATGGGGAGCTGATGGTAGGCGGACTTGAGGTCCACGGTGGAGAAGACTTTATACCGGGCAATCCGATTGACCATGTCGGATATGCGGGGGAGAGGGTACGCGTCTAGTTGTGTGTACCTGTTGATGGTCTGGCTATAGTCAATGACCATCCTTTGTTTCTCCCCTGTCTTCACTACTACCACCTGCGCTCTCCAGGGACTATTGCTGGCCTGGATTATGCCCTCCTTTAGTAGCCGCTGGACTTCGGAGCGAATGAAGGTCCGGTCCTGGGCGCTGTACCGTCTGCTCCTAGTGGCGACGGGTTTGCAATCCGGGGTGAGGTTCGCAAACAAGGACGGGGGTTGCACCTTGAGGGTGGCGAGGCCGCAGATAGTGAGTGGGGGTATGGGGCCGCCGAATTTAAACGTAAGGCTCTGTAGGTTACATTGAAAATCTAAGCCCAGCAAGGTGGGGGCACAGAGTTGGGGAAGGACGTTAAGTTTGTAGTTTTTGAATTCCCTCCCCTGTACCGTTAGGGTAACTATGCAGAATCCCTGGATCTGTACGGAGTGGGATCCTGCAGCTAGGCAAATCTTTTGTGCGCTGGGGAAGGTAGTTAAGGAACAGTGTCTTACCGTGTCGGGATGTATAAAACTTTCCGTGCTCCCGGAGTCGACTAGGCATGGCGTCTCGTCACCGTTAATTAGGACCGTTGTCGTCGTCGTCTGGAGAGTCCGGGGCCGAGCCTGATCGAGTGTAACCGAAGCGAGCCGTGGTTGTAGTAGTGGGGTGGGGTCCGTTGTTGCCGTCCAAGATGGCGTCGGGGATGGACAAAATGGCCACCCCCATACATCGCACGTGGCTGAGGGGTCACAAGATGGCGTCGGGGGTGGACAAAATGGCCGCCCCCATGCGTCGTACAGGTCGGGGGCGGTCCAAAATGGCAGCGCCCCTCCTCCGCTCGTGGTGGTTGGGACCCAAAATGGCGGCGTCTGCGGGTCGCACATGGTGTGCTGGGGGGTCTGGGGAGCGCTAGGACCGCGCGGAGTTCCTGCATTGCGATCGCCCGGGCCGCGGGCACTAGGACCGCGCGGAGTTCCTTGACTGCGAGCGCCAGGGCCGCGGGCGCTAGGACCGCGCGGAGCTCCCTCGCCGGGGACAGCGGTGGTCGGGGCCCAGGCCGGCGGGTCAGTCGTGGGTCCGCGAGCGCTGGGACCGTGTGGAGCTCCCTCGCCGGGGACAGCGGTGGTCGGGGTCCAGGTAGGTTGCGCCGGCGGGTCAGGCGTGGGGCGCGGGACGGGGGTGAGGGCCCAGGTCGGCGGCGCCGGCGGGTCAGTCGTGGGGCCGCGAGCGCTGGGACCGTGCGGAGCTCCCTCGCCGGGGACAGCGGTGGTCGGGGTCCAGGTAGGTTGCGCCGGCGGGTCAGGCGCAACCTGACGGGAGTGAGGGACGGGGGTGAGAGTGGCGTTCGGGGTGCGAAAAAACCCCTCCTCTCCGTGGAGAGTGTTGGCCGGCACCCAAATCGGGAGCGCCGGTGGCGGGTTGTACATGGACTGCGAGGAGGGGGGTTGGGGTGCGTAGGCGGCGTGCAGGGCTCCCAGTTCTCCCGGGACCGCGGTGGTCGGGCCCCAAAATGGCGGCGCCTGCGGGTCGCACATGGCGTGCTGGGGGGGTTGGGACGCATAGGCTGCCTGTAGGGCTCCCTGTGGCCCCGGGACGGTGGCGACCATGCGGGATCGGCACACCACCGCATAGTGGCCCTTTTTCCCGCAGCTTTTGCAGATGGCTGCGCGGGCCGGACAGCGTTGTCGGGGGTGCTTCGCCTGGCCGCAGAAATAACAGCGGGCGCCCCCGGTGCGACTTGGCGTTTGGACTGCGCAAGCCTGTGGGGTGTCCGGGGGGGGGGGGGTAGGGGGTTTGCCGCGGCCGGTACGTACGGGGCCCAATGGCCTGCCGCGCGGTCGGGGCCGTAGGCGCGGGTATTACGCGCGGCTACGTCCAGCGAGGCTGCCAGGGCCCGTGCCTCTGAGAGTCCTAGCGACTCTTTTTCTAGAAGTCTTTGGCGGATTTGGGAGGATTGCATACCTGCCACAAAAGCGTCGCGCATTAACATGTCCGTATGTTCGTTTGCATTCACCGACGGGCAGCTGCAGGCTCTTCCCAAAATCAGCAGCGCGGCGTAGAACTCGTCCATCAATTCTCCGGGAGCTTGCCATCTTGTCGTGAGCTGGTAGCGAGCGTAGATTTGGTTAACTGGGCGAACGTAGAGACTTCTCAGTGCTGTGAACGCCGTCTGGAAATCGTGGGTGTCTTCAATGAGGGTGAAAATCTCCGTGCTCACCCTCGAGTGCAGGACCTGCAGTTTTTGTTCGTCTGAGACTCGGCCTGTGGTCGATCTGATGTAGGCCTCAAAGCAAGTCTGCCAGTGTTTGAAGGCTGCTGCCGCATTCACTGCGTGGGGGCTGATCCTCAGGCATTCTGGAATGATCCTGAGCTCCATAGTCCTTTTTAGGCACGCTTAATAAATTGTGGCGCACAAAGACTCCGTGAGACGAATAGAGTGAAGTCGATGAGGCTTTATTAAGCGTGTCTGTTCCCCAGCAGCCCGATAGTAAACTGGCCTGCGGGGGAAGGCACCGGCTTCTTATACTTCGCCTTCAGGGCGGAGCATGAGGTCAACGGCCAACCAGGACCCGGGATCTGTCAGCCAATGACATTAGGGCTTCCAGTCCCACATGACCCCCAATACATACTACCACAATTTACTTCAGAGCTCTGTTGACCTAGAAGTGACAAGAGAGCTATAAACTAATTAAAGGGCTAGATAACATGTCCTTTGATAGATAATTGCTATTTAACAGATTAGCGATAACCAAGTGATGTGTTTTAAAAATGTAAGAGTATGAAATGATTGGATGTTAGGCAGTTCTTGTTTTCCCAGGGAGTAGGAAACCTCTGGAACCTGTTACTGGCTGGTGTGGTGGGTGCTCACTCGAGAGTAGGATCAGTTATTGACTGGCGTTCAGACCAGGTCAGGCAGAAGATAAATGTGAAAAGAGTAACTCAAGTGAGTGTTGATCCTCTAGAGATTGAGTCTGGGGAATTAATGACAGGAAATAAGGAAATGGCAGAAGCGTTGAACAGAAAATTTGTTTCTGTCCTCACTGTTGAACACAAATAAAATCCGAGAAATTATTGGAAACCAGAGGGTGAAAGGGAGGGAGGGATTTTAAACAATTACAATCACCAGAGAAAGGGTACTGAGAAAACTATTAAAACTAAAGGCTGACAAGTCCCCACAGGAGAGGACGGACTTCATTCTAAGCTAGAAATTATGGATGCCGACAGCTGCCAATCTCCAGACGCAATTCTGCAACTCATCCGCTTCATCCTGGATCACAACGTCTTCACCTTCGACAACAGGTTCTTCATCCAGACGCACGGAACAGCCATGGGGACCAAATTCGCACCCCAATACGCCAACATCTTCATGCACAAGTTTGAACAGGACCTACTCACCGCACAGGACCTTCAACCGACGTTCTACACCAGATACATCGATGACATTTTTTTCCTTTGGACCCACGGCGAAGAATCACTGAAACGACTACACGATGACATTAATAAGTTTCATCCAACCATCAGACTCACCATGGACTACTCTCCAAAATCAGTTGCATTCTTGGACACACTCGTCTCCATCAAGGACGGTCACCTCAGCACTTCGCTTTACCGCAAACCCACGGATAACCTCATGATGCTCCACTTCTCCAGCTTCCACACTAAACACATTAAAGAAGCCATCCCCTATGGACAAGCGCTCTGTATACACAGGATCTGCTCAGACGAGGAGGAGCGTAACAGACATCTACAGACGTTGAAAGATGCCCTCGTACGAACGGGATATGGCACTCGACTCATCGATCGACAGTTCCAACGAGCCACAGCGAAAAACCGGACCGACCTCCTCAGAAGACAAACATGGGACACAACCGACAGAGTACCCTTCATCGTCCAGTACTTCCCCGGAGCGGAGAAACTACGTCATCTTCTTCACAGCCTTCAACGCGTCATTGATGACGATGAACATCTTGCCAAGGTCATCCCCACACCCCCACTACTTGCCTTCAAACAACCGCGCAACCTCAAACGAACCATTGTTTGCAGCAAACTACCCAGTCTTCAGAACAGTGACCACGACACCACACAACCCTGTCATGGCAATCTCTGCAAGACGTGCCAGATCATCGACATGGATACCACTATTACACGTGAGAACACCACCCACCAGGTACGCGGTACATACTCGTGCAATTCGGCCAACGTTGTCTACCTCATACGCTGCAGGAAAGGATGCCCCGAAGCGTGGTACATTGGTGAGACCATGCAGACGCTGCGACAACGAATGAACGGACATCGCGCGACAATCACCAGGCAGGAATGTTCCCTTCCAGTCGGGGAACACTTCAGCAGTCAAGGGCATTCAGCCTCTGATCTCCGGGTAAGCGTTCTCCAAGGCGGCCTTCAGGACCCGCGACAACGCAGAATCGCCGAGCAGAAACTTATAGCCAAGTTCCGCACACATGAGTGCGGCCTCAACCGGGACCTGGGATTCATGTCACATTACATTCATCCCCCACCATCTGGCCTGCGAAATCCTACCAACTGTCCTGGCTTGATACAATTCACACCTCTTTAACCTGGGGTTGCGCCATCTCTGGATCTGTAAAGATTTAATCACCTGCTAATGCTCGCATTCCTAGCATTGTTTGGCATCTTTGAATCTGTCTATATATGTGTTTCTGGAACAGACCTCTTCATTCACCTGAGGAAGGAGCAGCGCTCCAAAAGCTAGTGACATCGAAACAAACCTGTTGGACTTTAACCTGGTGTTGTAAGACTTCGTACTGTGCTCACCCCAGTCCAACGCCGGCATCTCCACATCTAGAAATTAGTGACTGCGAAGAAAGGAGATACATTGGTTGTAATTTTCTCAAATCCTCGAGATTCTGGAAAGATTCCATCGGATTTAAAAAATAGTACAAGTAGCCACACACCTGATGAAGGAGCTGCGTTTTGAAAGCAAGAAAGCAGGGAGACAGAAAGCAGGAAGCCACACATCAGTTATCCTAACATGTGTCATAGGGAACATGTTAGAATCTATCACCAATGAGGTTAGCAGGGCACTTAAAAAATCTTAATGCAATCAGACAGAGTCAACATGGTTTTGTGAAAGGGTTTGTCTAATTTATTGTCTAATTATTTGAGGAAGTAACAAGCAAGGTGGATAAATGGGAACCTGTAGATATGGAGCAAGATTTTCCAAGAAATCAACAAAGGCCAATAGCGGGCGGGAAAAGCGACGCTGAGCCCGCCAACGGTAATGGCGGCTTTTCCCATCATTTAGTGCATCACTCAGTGCCAAACATTTTAGCCACCGTTTCCACACTCAGTCCCCCAACCCCAGTCTTCCCCGAGTCAAGCCCTCCTCCCCACAAGTCCCTGCCGAGACAACCAACCCTCCCCTACAATCCCCCCTCCCACCCCCATGTCAATCCTCAGTCTCCCACAAGTCAACCCTACCACTACCACCCCTCAGTTTCCCTCGAGTCAACCCTTCCATTCCCCCCCTACCCCAACCTGGGTATCCTAGTGGAGTCTTTCCCCTGGTACCCTAGAGTCTTGCCCGCCTCTCCAGTCTCTCATGAGTAGGCCTCTGGACACTGGAGTCTTCCACTCTAGTACCCTGCAGTCCTCCCCCTGGTACCCTGGAATCTTCCAACCTGAATTCTCCTTCCCCCTGTTACCCTGGAGACTTACCCTGGTACCTTGGAGTCAACCCCCCCCAGTACTCTGAAGTCTCACCACCATTACCCTGGAATTTTCCCCCAATAGCTTATAGTCACCTCACCTGTACCCCTCGTCAGGACTCCCAGTAACCTGGTCCACCCGGTCTCCTCCAACTAGCAACCCCCCACCCCCACCCCCCCCGTACCCTAGAGTCTTCTTCGCAGCACCTTGGAATCTTCTGCCCTAATACCCTAGAGTCAAGCCACCTATACTCTCAGTGATCTCCTGGTCTCCCTCGAGTGAGACCTTGGTTGCCCCCACATTAAGGGTTGTCAACCCGTATTAGCGCCTGATCACCCTGTGTCAAACCAAGTCGTCCTGGGTTACGTCTGAACACACTGAGTCAAGCCTGGTCACCCCTATGTCAAAGACTGGTCACCCTCCAGTCGAAGCTTGGTCACCCTTGAGTTGAAACCTGTTTGCCCTCATGTCATGCTTTTATCAAGCCCGGTCACACACCATGGCAAGCCCAGTCACCCGCATGTCAGGTCCGATTGCCCCCTAGTCTTGCCTGGTCGCCCTGAGTGCCTGGTTGCCATCCAATCAAAGCTTGGGCACCCTCGAGTTGAAACTTGGTCGTCTTCATGTCAACTCGGTCATCCCCCTGTTATGCCCCTGTGCCAAACCTGGTCACCCCCATGTCAAGCCTGGTCACCTCCGATCCAAGCCCGATTACCCCCAAGTAGTCCCCTAGTCTTGCCTGGTCACACTCGAGTCAAGCCTGGTGACCCCCCCGTCAAGCCTGGTCACCCCTGTGTTAAGTCTGGTCACCCCCAAGTCAGAGCCTGGACACCCTAAAGTTGAAACCTGGTTACCCTCATGTCAACCTGGTCACCCCCCTGTTCTGCCTGATCACCGCCATATCAAACCTGATTACCCCGAGTCAAGCTCAGTCGCCCCATGTCAAGCCTGATTACCCTGTGTCTAGCCCATCACCCCGTGTCAAGTCCGGTCACCCCCGAATGAAGCTTGGTCATCCCCATGTCACGCCTGGACATATCGGTGTCAGAACCTGGTGACCCCTGCGACAAAGGCTGGTCATCACAGAGTCAGAGTCAATACCTGTGAGTCAATTCTCTGAACAGATGGAGCCGCTCTGTGAGCCCTGCACTCAACTCTGAGCGCCATGATTAGGCCCCTGGCTAGTCAGTTGTGGTTCACGCCGTTCTGATGGCACGTATGGAGATTTTGATTGCGGGGGGGGGGGTTGCTTCCAACGCATGCGTCCAAAAATGAGATGCAAATGTATTATAATGAAGTTCCTGACGTTGAATGACAAGAAATGTGGCCTGCCACTGACGGGGGAGGTCAGGATCACGAAAAGCTTTCACGCCAATGAAGCGTGACTTAGGCATTCACGCGATAGTTTCCACTTCCATCGCTGAATCTGCCCGACACTAATGAGATCAGAAAATCACAGTCATAGAATCATAGGTCACGGTGCACCTCAATTTCCAAATGACATTTGAGAAGACGCCACAGCAAAGATCATAGCACCAACTTAAAGCTCACAGTGTAGTGGGGTAAAATATCAGCAATGATTGGTTCATTAACAGGAAGCAGAAAGTAGGAGCAAACGGGTCATTTTTTTGGTTGTTAAGATGTCATTTTGGAGTGCATCTGTGCTGCATTTCCGTCTGGATGTTGGAGTTTAATGTCTCTCCCAGAAAGTTGGAACCTTAGTTCCTTTATTTTGACTTAAAAAATAGCTATTGCTTCCAAAACACATAGTACTTCAAAAAGTAACTGATCTGCTAATTAGAGTATGAAGTCTTTTATTTTACCCACAAGGACAACTATATTACAAATGTTGAACACTAGATATCTGCTTCACAAAGCTAATTACAGCTCCACTTTGTGAATCTACCTTATCACTATTCCCACATGATGTGCACCTTCTTTAATAATTCTGTCCATTCACAGCATCATTGTGAGCTCTGTAGTCTGCTTGTCTGCCAGACAATGGGATATTTCAAAGAAATCTAATTACTCTGCACCAGGCAAAATCTAATTACACATTCCAGACAAATTGCTGGATAGAACACAAAAGCTGTAGATGCTACAAATCTGAAATAAATACAGAAAATGGTGGAAATACCCAGCAGATCAGGGAGAGAAAAACAGAATCAACAGATTGGATTTTGAATTGGATACAGCTAGCTTTCGACAGGAAATTTCCAGGCTTGGTGCAGCTGCCTCAGAAAAATGTGCCCTGAATGGAGCGATTTATGTTCTCGGTAAATGGGTGCATACTGGAAGCAAGTCTACCATCCCCTGGGTGCAGAGTGAAGGTGGCCACAGTGGTGTGAGTGCTGAGGCAGACAGGTTAAAAGGCCCAGTTTGGTCCTCTGGGACTTCATCCCATTTGTTTTGTTAAATATTAGGCCCTCCAGCCATCACCCCTCACATCCCCCATCCTCCCAACCCATCCCCATGCCTTATCTATGCAACCCCCGCCCATCCCCTCCATGTCAACTTAAGGTGCCTCCATGCCCATTCACTCCATACTCTGTACAGAACCAATGAACCTTATGGTAACAATGGCATGTATGCAAATGCTTAAAAAAAACATTCATAGCTTCCTTAAAAGCTGCTATTCGTTATATTTACTTAGACTTGGTTCCTCTGCTCAAATGTGGGACAATGTGTAGTAAGTTTCGACCACCAGCCCTGATCCATTGAAATCTCTTCTGCTTCAGCCCAGGTGGTGTCTGCTCTTTGGAGGCTGTCCTTAAATATAATTCATTGGGTCTCCTTTGGCCAGCCCCGTCTTCCCTTTCCACCTGGTGGTATCTATTCTATTGCCAGTCGAGTGTGGCATACATCTGGGGGGGTGAAGGACATATCCTGCCAGCACCAGTTGTTTCTCTATCAAGATGTTCCACAAGAGCCTCTGGCCAATCCTCTGCATCACTTTGTCAATGGTAATGCTGTCTCTCCAACGCCCAGGATCCTATGTAATGCTGGTGAAAGATGTCCAACTTATCCGCTTTGCTGTTCTCTACCATGTTTTACTGGCATAGATTGTGGTTGGTACACTTGTGGACATGTAGATTTGCAGCTTCACATCACGCTGTTAGTTTGCAAATGGCCAGACTGTGTGGAACTGCTGAAGCTGCTTTGCAGATTCTCGTGTAGATATCAATCTCTGTATCTCCCTTCCTGGAACTATTGCTTCTTTGGTAGGGAATGTGGTCAATGTCCTCAATGTTCTGCTGTTCAGTGGTAATGAAAGGGCTTTGTTGCCATCCAATCATCATTGTCTTCATCTTCTCAAAGCTAATGTGCCTGACCGGCATTGGTGCTGCTACTTTCAAGACTTGTAATTATATTTGGAGTGTGCGACTTTGGTTGAGCGATGTGGAGGAAACACACATTGGTGGAGGCCATTATCGTATTCGTTAACTCAGTTCCACAGAAGTCAGTCCAGGTGCGAACCGAGCTGCAGAGTAGTCCTGACTGGGACTGTTACTTGTAAATGCTTCCCTTTTGTAAATACATTTTTTCTTAACCCATCTTTCCGGACTTCTCTGTGACTACTAAATTGGCGATGAGGATAAAGTGGAACTATAGCCACCTCTGCTAATCATTTGGAGCATAGCCACCTTTCTTCATGAAGGAATAAAGTTTAGACCATTTTGAAAATGACACTCTTTGGCAGACTTATTGCATTTGTTGCGGGTATAGAGGATTAGACTCAGTACATGGAGCATATGCACTATTTTTTTAAGATGTGGAGATCGGCATTGGACTGGGGTGGACACAGTAAGAAGTCTTACAACACCAGGCTAAAATCCAACAGATATTGACGATACAAAGTATCATCCTGCATCATTGACTTTGTCTATATATGTGGTTGTGAAACCCACCTCTTCACTCACCTGATGAAGGAGCTGTGTTTCGAAAGCTAGTGATTCGAAATAAACCTGTTGGACTTTAACCTGGTGTTGTAAGCCTTCTTACTATTTTTTGAAGGCAAATCATTGGGGATGATCGCCAGACAGTAATTATTCTGACCACCTATGGGCCCCCACTTTCAGCATCATAAAGAACCTGATGTAACCCACAGCCCTAGACTCCAACATACAAAGGTACCAATTTAATATGGCCGAGAGGACCCAGGAAAATCTGCTACCAGGCTTTGGCACGATGGTGCAGAGTTATGCCCCTATGGGCCATTTCTACATAAGATGCTATGGGACCGCCTTGTATGCGAAGTAAATAATATGATGACCCAGCGGAAATTACTGGCCAAACCATTACTCGACCTAAAAAAGGCAGTGGAGATCTCTCTCTCATGGGAGTGTGCAGAGAAGGGAGTCTAAGAATTCCAGGGGATGTCAGCGATGGAAGCAAACAGCATAGGACATCACCCCTCCCATTCCGGCGCACAGTGCTCCCTCGGACTGGGATCCCTGGAACCTTGCCCTTGCCCGAACACCATTCTGACCAGGCTCGTTGGCCAAGAGCCATTACAGACAGGTGGGACACCTCCCCAGAATCGATGGAGGATGATCCAAGGCGGCACTTGTGGCCAGCGAAACCGCAGGGATAGGAAACCATAGGTTAGCCAGCAAGCCCTCCACCCTACTCGAGGGGGACACCAGCCCAGAGCCTGGACCCTCCGCTCAGAACAACAATGATAAGGAGTGTATGCAATTGCATTGCATTGCCCCGCCATGGGTTGCGCCCATCAGGATTACCGTCCAGGTGAATGGCCACCCATGAGAGATGGAGTTGGACATGTGGGCCTCATTTTTGGTAATAGAAGGATAAGCATTCAAAAAAAAATCAAGACTGGAGATCAACAGTTGAGTTTGTGGGACACCGATGCAAGTTAGCGACATATACGGGGGAAGCCTAAGTGGGCATGACAATGATCCCGGTGACTTATGGACAGCAGTCCGTTAGGCTGGCGTTAATTACAGTAGGAAGCCCCGGAACAAGTCTGCTGGGCCATGACTGGTTACAATGCGTCCGGCGGGACTGGCAATAGATCTTCTGGATGGGTACCAGAGGACTTTACGAAGTCTTGTGGAAGTACCCAGAAGTTCTCCAGGAGGGCGTGGGTAAAATTAAGGGAGCTGGTGCCAAGATAGATGTGGAACCTGAGGCCCAGCCCAAGTACATCCAGGCTGCCCAGTCCCTTATGCGATGCTGGCGAATGTCGAGGACGAACTCAGCCGACTGAAAGGTCTTGCTATCATCCGGTCGGTATGGTTGCTGATTGGGCAGCGCCGGTAGTCCCACTACTAGATCCTGACAAAACCATACGCCTGTGCAGTAATTATAAATTGACCGTCAACAAACCCTCCTCTCTGGTCAGGTACCTAATGCTGCAGTTAGGAGACCTGTACGCCAAGTTAGCTGCCAGTCACTCCTTTTCTAAGCTTGCATGGGCCACACCTATGCCGATTCTATGCATTCCGTAGCCATTAATACCCACAGGGGCCTCTACGAATACAAAAGACTGCTGTTTGGAGTGTCACCGGCTTGTGCACTTTTTCAGGTTATTATGGAGAATATCCTGAGAGGGCTATCCTGTGTGGCGGTCTACTTGGTTGACGTCCTAGTTACCAGAGCCACTGAAAGGGAGCATCTGAACAACCTGGAGGAAGGCCTCCGCCAGTTTTCCGAGATGATCATCCGCCTCAAGAGGGGAAATTGCATTTTCTACTCCACGACGTTACATATGTGGAGTATCATGTGGATTGGGACAGACTACACCTGGTGGAGGAGAAGGCGTGGGCAATTAGGCAAGCCCCTACTCCGGAAAAAGCAACAGAGTTCAGGTCATTCTTAGGCCTCGTAGACTACTATGGGAAATTTATTCCAGGCCGAATGACCACCTTCGCCACACGACACATATTGCTGAAGAAGCACCAAGAATCGGGGTAGAGAGCACCTCAGGAGGAAGCTTTTGCCAGGGTGAAGAGGCAGCCAATGTCATCCAGATTATTGGCAGATTATGACCCGCTCCAAGCCTCTGTTGGTGACATGCAATGCCTCGCCTTACAGAATCGGAGCAGTATTGTCCCATCGCATGGCTGACGAATACGAAAGGCCGATATCATTTGCGTCAAGGACTTTGGCCGCTGTGGAGCACAATGCCGCCTATATAAAAAAAGAAGGCTGGCCTTTGTATTCGCGGTGAAGAAATTTCATCAGTACGTTTATAAGTGTCAGTTCACCATTACGGCAGGCCACAAGCTATTGCAAGGGCTTTTTAAAGTGGACATTGGATTGGATTTGTTTATTGTCACGTGTATAGAGGTACAGTGAAAAGTATTTTTCTGCGAGCAGCTCAACAGATCATTAAGTACATGAGAAGAAAAGGGAATAAAAGAAAATACATAATAGGGCAACACAAGGTATACAATGTAACTACATAAGCACCGGCATCGGATGAAGCATACAGGGGTGTTGTGTTAATGAGGTCAGTCCATAAGAGGGTCATTTAGGAGTCTGGTGACAGTGGGGAAGAAGCTGTTCTTGAGTCTGTTCGTGCGTGTTCTCGGACTTCTGTACCTCCTGCCCGATGGAAGAAGTTGGAAGAATGAGTAAGCTGGGTGGGAGGGATCTTTGATTATGCTGCCCGCTTTCCCCAGACAGCGGGAGGTGTAGATGGAGTCAATGGATGGGAGGCAGGTTCGTGTGATGGACTGGGCGGTGTTCACGACTCTCTGAAGTTTCTTGCGGTCCTGGGCCGAGCAGTTGCCATACCAGGCTGTGATGCAGCCCGATAGGATGCTTTCTATGGTGCATCTGTAAAAGTTGGTAAGAGTCAATGTGGACATGCCGAATTTCCTCAGGTTCCTGGGGAAGTATAGGCGCTGTTGTGCTTTCTTGGTGGTAGCGTCGACGTGGGTGGATCAGGACAGATTTTTGGAGATGTGCACCCCTAGGAATTTGAAACTGCTAACCATCTCCACCTCGGCCCCGTTGATGCTGACAGGGGTGTGTACAGTACTTTGCTTCCTGAAGTCAATTGCCAGCTCTTTAGTTTTGCTGGCATTGAGGGAGAGATTGTTGTCACTACACCACTTCACTAGGTTCTCTATCTCCCTCCTGTATTCGGACTCGTCGTTATTCGCGATCCGGTCCACTATGGTTGTATCGTCAGCAAACTTGTAGATGGAGTTGGAACCAAGTTTTGCCATGCAGTCGTGTGTGTACAGGGAGTAGGGTAGGGGGCTAAGTACGCAGCCTTGCGGGGCGCCGGTGTTGAGGACTATTGTGGAGGAGGTGTTGTTGTTCATTCTTACTGATTGTGGTCTGTTGGTCAGAAAACCGAGGATCCAGTTGCAGAGTGGGGAGCCAAGTCCTAGGTTTTGGAGCTTTGATATGAGCTTGGCTGGGATTATGGTGTTGAAGGCGGAGTTGTAGTCAATAAATAGGAGTCTAATGTAGGAGTCCTTGTTTTTGAGATGCTCTAGGGATGAGTGTAGGGCCAGGGAAATGGTGTCTGATATGGACCGGTTGCAGCGGTATGCGAATTGGAGTGGATCAAGGCGTTCTGGGAGTATGGAGCTGGTGCGCTTCACGATCAACCTCTCGGAGCACTTCATTACGACTGAAGTCAGGGCCACTGGTCGGTAGTCATTGAGGCACGTTGCCTGGTTCTTTTTTGGTACCGGTATGATGGTGGTCTTCTTGAAGCAGGTGGGGACCTTGGAGTGGAGTAGGGACAGTTAAAGATGTCCGTGAATGCCTCTGCCAGCTGGTTCGCGCAGGCTCTGAGTGCACGACCAGGAATCCCGTCTGGGCCCGTCGCCTTCCGAGGGTTCACTTTCAGGAAGGCCAATCTGACTTCGGAAGCTGTGATGGTGGGTATGGGTGAATTATGGGCTGCTGGGGCACTCGCCAGCAGATTGTTGGTTACCTGCTCGAACCGAGCATAGAATGCATTGAGTTAATCGGGGAGGGGTGCGCTGCTGCCAGAGATACTGTTCGGCTTCGCTTTGTAGCCCGTTATCTTGTTTAGTCCTTGCCACAACCGCCGAGAGTCTGTCTGTGACTCTAGCTTGGTTTGATATTCTCTCTTGGCATCTCGGATGGCTTTGCGGAGGTCGTACCTGGATTTCTTGTATAGGTCAGGGTCGTCGGCCTTGAACGCCTCAGATCTGTCCTTCAGTAGGGAGTCAATCTCGCGATTGAGCCATGGTTTCCGGTTGGGGAACGCACGTACTGCTTTCTTTGGCACGCAGTCGTCCACACATTTGCTGATGAAGTCTGTGACGGTGGTGGCATACTCATTTAAATTGGTCGCTGAGTTCTTAAATATGGACCAGTCCACTGTCTCTAAACAGTCACGTAAGAGCTCTTCTGTCTCCTCGGACCAGCACTGCACAACCTTCTTAGCTGGATTCTCCCGCTTGAGTTTCTGCTTGTATGCTGGGAGAAGGAGCACCGTCTTATGGTCTGATTTCCCAAAGTGCGGTCGGAGGATGGAACGGTAGGCGCCCTTAATTTTTGAGTAGCAGTGATCAAGAGCGTTGTCGCCCCTGGTGGGACAGGAGATGTGCTGGTGGAATTTTGGCAGTACACTCTTGAGGTTCGCCTTGTTTAAGTCTCCGGCCACGATGAACAAGGCCTCCGGGTGTTCTGTTTCGTAGTTGTTTATTACTGTGTATAGTTCGTCCAGCGCCTTCCTCACTACTGCCTGGGGTGGGATGTAGACCACTGTGATAATGGCTGAAGTGAACTCACATGGAAGATAATATGGGCGGCACTTCACGGTCAGGTATTCCAGGTCTGGGAGCAGTAGGTCGCCAGAGTCGCCACATCCAAGCACCAGGAGGAGTTGATGAGGAGGCAAACCCCTCCACCCTTTGCTTTGCCTGATGATGCCATGCGAATTGAGAAGCCTTCAGGTTGTATGGCACAGTCCGGTGAGGCGGGGGTGAGCCATGTCTCTGTGAAACAGAGCACACAGCAGTCTCTTACTTCCCTCTGAGAGGTAAGTCTGGCGTTAAGTTCATACAGCTTGTTTTCGATCGCTTGGACGTTTGCCAGGAGTATGCTGGGGAGAGGGGTCTTGAAACTGTGTTGCTTCAGTCTAACCTGCAGACCGCCGCATTTCCCTCGCTTCCTCGGTCAGCGGCTGCTGCTGGATGATCCTGGGATCCGATGGCCGATGTCAGCTCTTGTGGAAGGTAGGTGGTCGCGTCTGGCGGGGTCCAGGGCGCTGGCGGGGAACAGGGCACTGTTTACGTATCTGGGGACATGTCGATCACATCAATCGTGTCCTCCTGGATACAGCGGTGGGACCTGTTCCTAGCAGCACATGATTTCACCTTTGAGCATCGCCCAGGCAAATTGCGATGAATTAAGCAGGCTCCCGCTTCCGACACAGCGTCGGCCCCACCACGAGTCGACAATGTCATTTTAACACTTAACTTTATGGGCACCTTGCCGACAACCGCCGCCCAGATAAGCACCTGGACACAAAACGACTCTCATTGGCGAAAGTACACCACACCTTCTTACACAGGGCTCACACGGGAAGCTGCCCTAGTAATTGTGGGCTTTTGAAGCTACAATTCAGGAGCTCAGGGTGGAAAATAGTATTGTCCTGTGGGGGGCTCATGTCGTGGTGTCAAGCCAGGGCAGACACGCCATCTTTCAGAGTCTGCACAATGCTCAACCAAGGGTGTCAAAAATGAAGATGCTGGCCCGAAGCTATGTGTGTTGGCCAGGCCTGAATGGCGCAATTGAACAACTGGCCCAACAATGCACCACATGCCAGGAACAGCAGAAACTCCCACTAGCCACCCTGCTGCATCTATGGGAATGGCCAGGCCGGCCTTGGGTACTCCTAAACACTGGTTTTGCCAGACCCTTCCAATGGTCAATATTTTTACTCATGGGGGACACCCACTCCATGTGGCTGGAGGTCCACCAGATGTCGTCCACCATGTCGAAAACCACGGTTGAGAAGCTACAAATCTCTTCAGCACCCATGGTATCCCAGAGATGCTAGTTACAGACAACAGCACCCCATTCACCAGCGACACGTTTGAGCATTTTATGAAGGCAAATGTGATGCAGAACATCTGCATGGCCCTGTTTCACCCTTCCTTGAATGGTTGGCCGAGTGAGCAGTGCAGACCTTCGAGAGAGGAATGAAAAAATAGACCACGAGGTCCATAGAGATGCATCGAGCAAAATTTTGTTTACCTATCGGGCAAAGCCACATGCCACAACCGGCGTAGCACCTGCGGAACTGTTGATGGGCTGAAGGCTCAGGACCTCCCTCAGCCTCGGGTTTCCAGACATTGGCAGTAAAGTACAACATGGCCAGGACCTGCAGATGTGATGTCAAGGCAGGCGGATGCGGGCCAGGGATTTCAAACCAGGGGACTCGATTTACGTCCGGAACTTCAGGAATGCTGCCAATGGTTTCCAGGGACAATGGTACAGCAGACAAGACCAGTTTTGTACAAGGTGAAGATGCAAGAACAGACGGTGTTGAAGTACCTTTACCATCTCAGGAGCAGGGGGTTAGTGTGAGTTAGGCCATGCACCACCAGAGGAACCGTCTTCTAACACATGAGGGCCTCGGGACATCACCCCTCCCAGAGGGCTCCAACATCGAGATGTGAGAGGTGATAGACTCCGACTCAGAGATGGAAACTCAGGCATCCGAGGTGACTTGGCCAGGGATCAGTCCAGTGGTACTCCCCAGACAGTCATCAAGGAAACGACGTTCCACGACACGCTATACACCCCATCCAGCTCCACACCACTGGGTGAAGAGGAGCAGACGTCCTCCTGCCCTACCTTATAGGCTTTATAGGGACTTATAGACTTTAGTGTGGAGGGATGACATAACCCCCACGAGACACATGGGGACGACCCAATTCATCTCCCCATGAACCTCATGGTATATGAGTTTGGCTATCAGGGCCCACATGGGTGACTTAGAAAGAAGGCAAATACACATGGGATACAGGGGAACTTGATAAGGTGGATTCAAAGCTGGCTGCGTGTAAGAGTCATAGAATCATAGAATTTACAGTGCAGAAGGAGGCCATTCGGCCCATCGAGTCTGCACAGGCTCTTGGAAAGAGCACCCTATCCAAGGTCCACACCTTCACCCTATCCCCATAACCCAGTAACCCCACCCAACACTAAGGGCAATTTTGGACACTAAGGGCAATTTAGCATGGCCAATCCACCTAACCTGCACACCTTTGGACTGTGGGAGGAAACCGGAGCACCCGGAGGAAACCCACGCACACACGGGGAGGATGTCCCGACTCCGCACAGACAGTGACCCAAGCCGGGAATTGAACCTGGGTTCCTGGAGCTGTGAAGCAATTGTGCTAACCACAATGCTGCTGTGCTGCCCTGTCACAGGGTGATGACAGACGGCTGCTTTGGAGACTTGAAGCCAGTGTCCAGTGGCATACCACAGGGACCTGTGCTGGGCTGGAAGGTTAACAGTGAGGCTGAGAGTCTTGGGTTACAGGAAGATATAGACAGGATGGTCAAATGGGCAGAAAAATGGCAAATGTAATTTAATCCTGAAAAGTGTGAAGTGTTACACTTTGGAAGGAGCAATTTGACAAGCAAATATTCAATGAATTGCACCACACTGGGAAGTCCTGAGGAACAAAGAGGCCTTGGTGTGTTTGTAAATAGATCTCTGAAGGCAGAAGGGCAGGTTAATAGAGTGATGAAAAAGGCATATGGTACACTTGCCTTTATCAATCATTGTGACAATATGGATATTGTATGGTAAATGAAGGGTTAACAGTACTATGTAAATACATCTAACCACCAGATGGTGATCAAGAGCATCGTCATCATCAGAGGCACTGAGGAGATTTCCCTTGTCTTTTATTTTAGACTGTAAGCAATAATAAGAATCTTTATTAATGTCACAAGTAGGCTTACATTAACAGTGCAGTGAGGTACTGTGAAAATTCCCTAGTCGCCACTCCGGTGCCTGTTCGGGTACACTGAGGGAGAATTCAAAATGTCCAATTCACCTAACATGCATGTCTTTCGGGACTTGTGGGAGGAAATCGAAGCACCCGGAGGAAACCCACACAGACACAGGGAGAACGTGCAGACTCCACACAGACAGTGACCCAAGCTGGGAATCGAACCCGGGTCGCTGGCGCTGTGAAGCAACAGTGCTAACCACTGTGCCACCGTGCCACAGCAACACCTCTGCAACAAACTCTGCCAACTGATTAAGTCACCTATTGTCTGGCAACCTGGTTATCCTGTGTTTGTACTGTGAGTAAAATTTTAAATCCCCGAAAACATAACATGGAATTTTCTGAAAATCCAAATGCAACCTTATCTACGCCCTCGAAAAACTCCAGTAGGTTTGTCAAATGTGATTTCCCGTTCATAAATCCATGTTGACTTTGTCTAATCCTGTTGATATTTTTTTAAGTATCCTGTTATCACATTTTATTATAGATTTCAGCATTCATCAAAATAGATTCATCAACAGTGCTATCAAGCGGTAAACTGCTCATGGACACTCAGTTTGTGTTCCACGAGGGTCACTCAGCTCCTGACCTCATTGCAGCCTTGTTTCAAAAATGGACAAAAGAGCTCAATGCTAGAGGTGAGGTGAGAGTGACTACCCTTGACAAGGCAGCATTTGAGCAAGTATCGCATCTAAGAGGCCGATCAAAACTGGAGTCAATGGGAATCAGGGAGAAAACTCCACTGGTTGGAGTCATACCTGTCACAAAGGAAGTTGGTGGTGATGGTGGAGGTCAATCACCTTAGCTCCAAGAAAAGACTGTAGGAGTTCCTCAGGGTTGTGCTCTAGGCCCAATCATCTTCAGCTGCTTCATCAATGACTTCCCTTCTATCATAAGGTCAAAAGTGGGGATGTTCACAGATGACTGCACAATGTTCAGTGCCATTCGCGACTCCTCAGATAAAAAAGCAGTCCATGTCCAAATGCAGCAAGACATAGGCTTGGGCTGACAAATAGCAAGTAACATTCACACCACACAAGTGCCAGTCAATGACCATCTCCTACAAGAGATGATCTAACCATCGCCCCTTGACATTCAATGGCATTACCTTCGCTGAATCCTCCACAATCAATATCCTGGAGGGTTACCATTGATCATAAACTGAACTGGACTAGCCATAGAGATACTGCAGGTCAAAGGTTAGGAATCCTTTGGCAGGTAACTCTCCTCCTGACCCCCCCCACCCTCCCAAAGCCTGTCAACCATCTACAAGGCACAAGTGGTGGGTCTGTGGAATTCATTGCCACAGAGGGCGGTGGAGGCCAGGACGTTGAGTGTCTTTAAGACAGAAGTTGATAAATTCTTGATTTCTCGAGGAATTAAGGGCTATGGAGAGAGAGCGGGTAAATGGAGTTGAAATCAGCCATGATTGAATGGTGGAGTGGACTCGATGGGCCGAATTGCCTTACTTCCGCTCCTATGTCTTATGGTCTTATGGTCTTAAGTCAGGAGTGTAATGGAATATTCAACCTAAACTAAAGGTGGTACATAGAGCCCACTTAACAACAACCCGAATAAGTAGGTTCTTCCCGGAGGTGGAGGACAGATGTAAACGGTGCCAAGGAGTCCTGGCCAACCACGCCCACATGTTCAGGTCTTGTCCCAGACTGGCTGGGCACTGGACAGCCTTCTTCGAGGCAATGTCCAAAGTGGTGGGGATGAGGATGGAGCCGTGCCTGAAAGTGGCGGTCTTCGGGGTATCAGACCAGCCAGTTCTATTCATGGGGAGGAGGGTGGACGCCCTTGCCTTTGCCTCCCTGATCGTCCGCCGTAGAATCCTGTTCGGCTGGCGGTCAGCAGCACCACCTAAAGCTGCAGACTGGCTGTCCGACCTCTCGGAATCTCTCCAAATGGAGAAAATTAAATTTGCCATCCGGGGATCGGAAGACGGCTTCCACAGAACATGGGAGCCACTCACCCAACTGTTCCAGGGCCTGTTTGTGGCCAATGAACAATCAAATAGTTAAACAAGTAGCCAAGAGCCAGGCAAAAGTAGTCAAGGCATGAGAGAAGAGAAGGAAGGGGGGGAGGACCGGGTTGGGGGGGTGCGGGGCAGTGCAAGAGGCAGTAGCCAAACACAGCCGAAAAGAAAGGGGAACAGCAGAGAGGGAGGGAGGGGAAGGGGAAGGGAGGGGGCAGGGAGAGGGGGTACAGGGAGGGAGGAAAGAAGAGGGGAGGAGAACTGCAGAGGGGAGCCAGAGGAGATGGAATAGAAGGGAACACAAACTGGAGGGAGAGCACAGGAAACGACAAGGACCACAACAAGCACAACAGGGCAAAAGAGAGTAAGAAAGAACAAGAAGAAGGTACGACGGACGGCTGAAGCAGAGGCATATGCACAAAAACAAAAAAGACAACCGACCAAGAGATGCAAGTGACATCAGGGACACCACCCAGGTGCCCCTCCCACCCAGTTTTGTTTTTTGCATGCTCTGTATTTAACAAAAAAACAGAAAAGGGGGGGGGGTGCTTGGCGGGGGGGAGCACCCCCCCCCCCCCCCCCCCCCCCCCCACACACACCCCCAACGGCATGTGCATTGAAATTCTGTCCTCTTTGCTCCTCTGTATGGACACTTCCCCTGTTGGTATTTTATCACCTCATGGGTTTTTAGTTTTGTAAAGCTTTTGTTATTTTTTTCGGTTTCTTTTTGTAAATATACCATGCATAAAACCCAACAAAAACATCCTTAAAATAAAGGACTGTAATGGAATACTCTCCACTTGCCTGGATGGGTACAGCTCCAGCAGCACTCAAGAATCTCAACACCATCCACGACAAAGGGAATTATTTTTTAAATGTTCCCTGCTATTGACGTTAGGCTAATTCCGTTTTTCCCGACCTTCTTTTTTAAACAGTGGGGTTACATTTATCAACCTCCAATCTGCTGGAGTTTTTCCAGAATAATACGTGAGATTGTGGTGATATTAAAGTGTGTGTTAGACATTCAGTACAGATGGCCCTTCTGCTAATAGTGTATGGATTGTAACCCTTTGAATGCCTGATGCACTTATGAGAGTGTGAATCTAGGGTGAGTTTAAGGTAAGTTTGTCCTGGCAGAGCAGATGGAAAATAACTGCAGTTCAAAAACATTTATGGTATCATCTGAGACAGTGCTCAACATTCTGCAAGGATCACAGGAGAATATGCAGCACCGCACCTCTAACCTTTCAGCAACAATGCCTGAGGTATTTACATAACTACAGTATTATGTACCATGGATAATGTAACAATTTCATTGCTGAACTGCTCACCACATCAATCTTCCAGACAGCATCACTGCATCCTCACATTCTTCACCCCCGTCCTCACTGCTGTAACACTGTTGGCATTATCTTCACCTGTTTTTCTTTGTACTGTGAAGTTGCCAGGTTTGTTTCCAACCAGCAGAGAGTTTTCCCCTTGATTCTCATTGACTCCAGTTCTGCTAGGGCTCCTTGACGCCATGATGCCAAGGGCAGTCTCTCTCACCTCACCTCTGGCATTTTGCTCTTTTGTCCATGTTTGAACCAAGGCTGTTACGAGGTCAGGAGCTGAGTGACCCTGGCAGAACACAAACTGAGTGTCCACGAGCAGGTTATTGTCGAGTAAGTGCCGCTTTGTAGCACTGTTGATCACTGTTTTTTTTTTAAAATAATTTTTATTAAAGGTGTTCATAAAATATCAATAACAAAATGAGAAAGAAAAAAGAACCCAACAGGGTTAAGTACAAAACACAATCAAAAAAAGCAACCCCCCAAACCCCTCCCCACCCTGTACCTAAATAATAAATTAACATTAACACCCCGACTTAACACAACAGGTGTATACACCCCCTCAGACCCTTCCAGTGTAAATAACAGAAACAAAAATAAAGTAAACCCCCCCCCACCCCCCAAGTTGCTGCTGCCATTGACCAATGTCTATCGTTCTGCCAGAAAGTCTAAGAACGGTTGCCACCGCCTAAAGAATCCTTGTACCGACCCTCTCAAGGCAAATTTCACCCTCTCCAATTTAATGAACCCTGCCATATCGCTGATTCAGGATTCCACGCTTGGGGGCCTCGTATCTTTCCACTGAAGGAGAATCCTTCGCCGGGCTACCAGGGACGCAAAGGCCAGAATTCCGGCCTCTTTTGCCTCCTGCACTCCCGGCTCCTCTGCCACCCCAAATATTGCGAGCCCCCAGCCCGGTTTGACCCTGGATCCTACCACCCTCGACACCGTCCTCGCTTGACCCTTCCAAAATTCCTCCAGCGCTGAGCATGCCCAGGACATATGGGTGTGATTTGCTGGGCTCCCTGAGCACCTAACACACCTGTCCTCACCCCCAAAGAACCTGCTCATCCTTGTCCCGGTCATGTGTGCCCTGTGCAGCACTTTAAACTGTATGAGGCTGAGCCTCGCACATGAAGAGGAAGAGTTCACCCTCCCTAGGGCATCTGCCCACGTCCCCGCTTCGATCTCCTCTCCCAACTCCTCCTCCCAATTACCTTTCAACTCCACCACCGAGGCCTCCTCCTCCTCCTGCATCACCTGGTAAGTTTCCGAGATCTTCCCCACTCCCACCCACCCCCCTGAGAGCACCCTGTCCTGTATGTTGATCACTGTTGATCACTCCTTCCATCACTTTTCTGACGATGGACAGTAGGCTGATAGGGCGGTAATTGGCTGGGTTGGATTTGTCCTGTTTCTTGTGTACGTGACACACCTGGGCAATTTTCCACATTGCCGGGTGGATGCCAGTGTTGTAGCTATACTGGAACAGTTTGGCTAGAGGTGTGGCAAGTTCTGGAGCATAAGTCTTCAATATTATTGCCGGGATATTGTCAGACCCCATAGCCTTTGCAGTATCCAGTGCCTTCAGCCGTTCCTTAATATCAAGAGGAGTGAATAGTATTGGCTGAAGACTGACATCTGTGATGTGGGGGACTTCAGGAGGAGACCGAGATATATAATTCACTCTGGCTGAAGATTGTTGCAAATGCCTCAGCCTTGTCTTTTATACATATGTGCTGGGTTCCTCCATCATTGAAGATGGGTATATTTGTGGAGCCTCCTATTCCAGTGAGTTGTTTAATTGTCCAGCACCAATCATGGCTGGATGTGGCAGGACTACAAAGCTTAGATCTGGTGCGTTCATTGTGAAATCGCTTAGCTCGATCTATTATTTGCTGCTTATGCTGTTTGGCACACAAGTAGTCCTGTGTTGTAGCTTCGCCAGGTTGACACCTCATTTTACAGTATGCCTAATGTTGCTCCTGGCATTCTGTCCTGCATTTTTCATTGAACCATAAGACCATAAGACATAGGAGCAGAATTAGGCTTCTTGGCCCATCGAGTCTGCTCCGCCATTCAATCATGGTTGATATTTTTCTCATCCCCATTCTCCTGCCTTCTCCCCATAACCTCTTATCCCATTATTAATCAGGAACCTATCTATCTCTGCCTTAAAGACACTCAGTGAATTGGCCTCCACAGCCTTCTGCGGCAAAGAGTACGTCAGATTCACCCTCTGGCTGAAAAAAAATCCTCCTCAATTCTGTTTTAAAGGATCGTCCCTTTAATCTGAGATGGTATCCTCTGGTTCTAGTTTTTCCTACAAGTGGAAACATCCTCTCTCCATCCACTCTATGCAGGCCTCGCAGTATCTTGTATGTTTCAATAAGATCCCCTCTCATCCTTCTAAACTCCAAACAGTACAGACCCAGAGTCCTCAAACGTTCCTCATACGACAAGTTCTTCATTCCAAGGATCATTCTTGTGAACCTCCTCTGGACTCTTTCCAAGGCCAGCACATCCTTCCTTAGACATGGGGCCCAAAACTGCTCACAATACTCCAAATGAGGTCTGACCAAAGCCTTATACAGCCTCAGAAGTACACCCCTGGTCTTGCATTCTAGCCCTCTTAACATGGATGCTAACATTGCATTTGCCTTCTTAACTGCCGACTGAACCTGTACATTAACCTTAAGCAGTATCCAGTGCCTTCAGCCTTTTCTTAATATCAAGTGGAGTGAATAGTATTGGCTGAAGACTGACTTCTGTGATGTGGGGGACCTCCGGAGGAGACCGAGATAGATCGGAACTTCTAACTGAAGATTGTTGCAAATGCCTCAGCCTTGTCTTTTGTACATATGTGCTGGGTTCCTCTATCATTGAAGATGGGTATATTTATGGAGCCTCCTCCTCCAGTGAGTTGATGCCCTGCCTTGGCGTTAATGGTAGAGTGGGGAATATGCCTGGCCACGGGTTTATATTGTCAGATGAATGGTACATCGTCAGGAAGGTTGGCCTCCTCTTTCCCAACTGTTGCAAGGAACCTCTACGACTTCTGCTTCTGAGAAGAGAGCGGCATGGCTTAGCTTTTTGTGTTAAATATAAGCAGCTCCCATTTTTCATGGAGAGTGTATAGGGTGAGAGAAACAGAAAGCAAAACAATGGTAAGGCATGAAGAAACCATGGGGAACTTTATTGCCACGCAATATGGCCATGACTCACCCATGCTCATCATCCCCAGGACCTGCCCCTCCAATGGCAGTTTGATGTACAGGCAACGTTCCCTCCTGTGTACCTCTTAATTGTGAGAATCATTCCGAAAGAAAGGGAGTGTGTTAGTCGTAGCCTAGTGTGTTTTTTTTTAATTCATTCACAGGACGTGGCCGTTGCAGGCTGTGCCAGCATTTATTGCCCATCCCTAATTGCCCTTGAGGGGCCAATTAAGAGTCAACCACATTGCTCTGGGTCTGGAGTCACATGTAGGCCAGACCCAGGTATGACAGCAGATTTCCTTCCCCAAAGGATATTCGTGAACCAGATGGTTTTTACGACAATCGACAATGGTTTCATGGTCACCATTAGACTGTTAATTCCAGATTGTTATTGAATTCAAATTTCACCATCTGCAGTGGTGGCATTTGAACCTGGATCCCAAGAGCATTACTCCGGGTATCTGGTTAACTAGTCGAGTGACAAAACCACTATGCCACCGCCTCTCTTGCTTTGAGAATGTGCTTCTTACTTTTGAGAATTTGAAGGCCTATCTACAATTCTTCCAGACATGTCACTCAGTTTCAAGCCTTTTACAGAATCAAAGAATCCCTACAGTGCAGAAGGAGGCCATTCTGCCCATCAAATCTGCACCGATCCTCCGAAAGAGCACCCTACCCAGGCCCACGGCCTACCTTGCCCCATAACCCCACCTAACATTTGGACACTAAGGAGCAATTTAGCATCGCCAATCCACCTCACTTGCACATCCTTGGACTGTGGGAGGAAACCCAAGAACCCGGAGGAAAGCCACGTAGACAGGGAGAGAATGTGCAAACTCCCCACAGTCACCCAATGTCAGAATCAAGCCCAGGTCCCTGGCACTGTGAGGCAACAGTGCAAATCACTGTGCCACTGTGCTGCCCCTGACATCTGAAGTTACAATGTACTTCTCATTTAATGGGTACAGGTTGCCTTTGAGTGATATTGATGAAACCCAATCTCTCACCCACCCAGCAAAGGTTCCGTTGGCGATTTGTTTCATGAAAATAAACTGCCAGCATAAATTTCCCAAAATCTCAGTGCCCCAAACTTTGCACTCCCATTTTGGTGTATGATTGAATTTTGAGGCTGCTGACCCTGTGAGATATCTTCTCGGGCATGCCTATTTCTTGGTGTCAGGAGCAAACTGTGGCTCTGGAGTGCAAAGCATACTCAAGAATATATTTTTATATCTATGGCTCTTACTCTTGATCTGTTAACTACTGGAAGCAGACTTTTTGTCTCTGCCCTGTCCCTTCCTTTCATAATATGAACACTTCTGTTATAGTGCCCAATAATCTGCATTCTCTTTGTAAATAAAAGCCCAGGCCAGGAATTTCTGTTCCCGGTTCGGTCAGGCGGGTTCGGGAATGGGTGCAGAAAATCCCACGAGATGTCCCGCCAGTGATGTAATGCGGTTTCCGATGTTGACATTGAATCATCCCTCGCTGTAAGAATCATCACTGGTCTCCCAAGGCGTGCACCTGGTGAGCGGACATCCCAGAAGAGCTCAGGTGAGTGCATCACTTGGGAGTAGGGGGGGGGGGGGGGAGGAACGGTCATGCCTGGAAACTGCCCCTCGACACTGCCAAGGCATTTTTCCCTGGCATTGCAGGGGCACTGTCCCCTGGCACTGCCCCTTACACAGCCAGGGCACTGTCCCCCAGCACTGCCCAGGCAGGGGTTCCAAGTGAACGTTTGTGCATTAAGGCAGCTTTTACAAATGGTGCCCCGATCTCCGAAAAACTAAGTTGCTGATGGGGTGGGCTCTGCCAGCATGACGTAGTGGGACCCGCCCCTTGTTGGTATTTTTTTCCATGTCCATAACAATACAACAGAGAAAGCCGCCATCAACGCTGCTTTTTCCACCCACTAACTGCCTTTTCTGAACTTAGGGAAAATTAATGTCTGCTGTAACCATTACCACTTGGCTACTACCAACTTTACCTCTTTACCCATGACTGATTTTGAATCTTAAGTTCACAGTAAGAAATTCACCCTCTCTGCTCAATATGTTACAGTCAGGCGCACTAAATTACTTGTAAATTGTTTTTGCAGGTTCTGAGGAGGTTGGATGTAAAATGAAAGAAACGTAAGGCACAGGAGAAGAGAGAGAAGTCTGAACACTTATTATATGATTTATATTCAGTGCCTGTTTCAAACCATACTTTAAATTTGATATATCTGCACTGTGCTTAAATGTTCATTTATAAACTTTCTGGTACGTGACATAAGTTGGTTCTTGCGCTTCTTTTATCATTTATGGAAGACGTGCCAACCACAGCATATTAAAGAATCTGAATACATTTTCAGTATTACTATAGAACATTACACGATCACAACCAGTCTCACTAAAATCAAAGCAAGAACATTTGACAATGAATGGATTTTTTAACTCAGTAAGGATTTGAGAAATATATCACCCTAACCATTTTGTGCAAATGTAAACTTCATCAGAGATAAGAGGCACAGAATATGCCAAACAGGATGTGAGAGGCTGAAAGGAAACACAGAGGGGGTGAAAGTTATACTATGACAATGTGGCAAAGGAAAAGTAAGATAAAGCAGCCAAAATGTTCATCTGTTGGCAATTTCCTGGGCAATAAAAGACAAAAACAGGGTGGTGTATTTTAGCGTCGCAATCCTACCCCAACAAAGGATCATTGCCGTTTATCATTTCCATCCACCCTGCATCTGTTACACTGCATGTAAAAGGGGTAGGTGGGCATAGCAAGGCCATCAAACAATTTCACTCAACTTGTTCCCTCACCCAACATCAGGAGACAGCTATTAAAGGAGAAGTGTCAGGAGCAATCCAGCACTACAAATAAATATTGGTGGATCCTGCAGACATGCCTTTCTCAGCAACGCGCCATTTGCTGGTGGCAGGATTCTATACTCCCTCTGCTGTCAATGGGATTTCCCATTGAAGCAACCCCACGCCGCCAGGAAATTCACAGACATGGATATGCTGCCGGTGGAAACAGAGAATCCCAACGGCCAGGGAATTCCAGCCTGTATCTTGTAGAGGAGATCATTGAAGGAGATCTTTATTGAATGCTCAAGAGAATTTGTCAGACAGCAGTTCAGTTTTGACAGATAGCCTGATTGTTGGGCAGCAAATATAATGGCTTCACCTGAAGCAAAATAATAGGCAGATGCATTGATACCTCTTCTCTTTGCTCTGCAACCAATTAACACGATTTCTAACCGTTTACCTATGCATTTCTTTCCAATCGCCTTTATTTCAGCACATGTATGTCCATCACAACAATGATGTCAAGCTAGTCATGCCCAACAACTGTATGCTACAAATCTCCATCTTATTATCCTTACTGGAACTAACTTTACATAACATGGGTAGAATTTAGTAGTGCCCACCAGAGTGGGCATGCTGGTAGGGATCTTTGAAAAATGGGTGAGAGTTCCCACAAGAGATTCCAAACGCCTGGGTTCTGGTTTTGCTGAACATTTAAATGCATTACATAGCAGTAGAAAAGCTTTTTTGGAAGCAGAAGTCTCTGAAAGAATTCGCAGAGCTTTAAGGCATAACGTACGGCCATCAGATGCTGTTTTTTCAGCAAGGAGACATGGTATACTATAAGAGAGACAATTCTAATGAATGGAAAGGCCCAGGGAAGATCATAGGCATAGATGGCAAAACAATTATTTTGCAACATGGTAATCAAACTGTTAGGGTACATTCATCAAGGATAATGGGTACAGATTACAGATTTTCAAATTTAGACAGAGCAGACAGACATGACGAGGAACCAGAGTCATCTGGTACGCATGTGTTACAGAACTATGAGGACCAATTAACTGATATAGACAGGGTTTCTGTGGAGGAACACAACACTTCTGGTGAATTAAAACAGGCCATTTTTCCGAAAGGGCAACTGCCAAAAGTTGGTACAAAAGTGACATACTTGCCTGAAGGGTCTAGTCAATGGAAGGATGCAACTGTTATTAGTAGAGCAGGGAAGGCCACTGGAAAGTATAAACATTGGTTGAATGTTCAGCATTCAGGGGAAGGAGTCAAGACAATGGATTGGGAAAACAAAGTTCAAAAATGGAGGGCACAGAAACGCAGTGCCAGTTCAGATAGTACATCGGATAGTGAACAGGTCTGCAGGAAAAGGTCGAGAACTATTGAAAGGACATCCCACAGCAGAAGGGAAAGATCAAGCAGTAGCAGTACAGAACGAGATACCAGGCGGGAGAGGGGATGTAGTTTGTCAAGATCTCGGAACATGAGTAAGACTACGAATACTAATAGGAGTAGAAGCCCACATGCACGTGAGATTTTGGTGGCTTCAAATAAATTAGATGAAAAAGTTATGAAAGAAGCTGAACAGCAAGAATTGCATAGTTGGAGTGAATTTGGGTTATACACAGAAGTACTGGATAGGGGACAAAGAGCTCTATCCCACAGATGGATTTGCACGGAAAAGGTTCTTCCGGATGGAACATATAAGGCAAAGGCCAGGCTCGTGGAAAGGGGATTTGAAGAAAACTTAGTAGATCAGGATTTAAGGGTAGATTCACCTACAGCAGGAAAGGTTATTTTAAAGATCTTCTTGGCTCTATTAGCCACAAAGGCATGGGAGTGCAAATTTATAGATATAAAAGCTGCCTTTTTGCAGGGGCATCAGCTCCAGAGAGACATTTTTCTCCGTCCTCCTAAAGAAGCAGCTAACACAGAAGGGGTACTCTGGAAGTTGAACAAAGTGTATATGGATTAAATGATGCATCTAGAGTCTGGTATTTTTCAGTAAGGTCAGTTTTGTTAAAGTTAGGCTGTTGCCAGTTGAAAGCAGATCCTGCAATGTTTTACTGGCACTATAAAGGAAATCTTTCTGGCATTTCTATGATGCATGTCGATGATTTTTTGTGGGGAGGGACTAGTGATTTTGAAGCTATTGTAATCTCGGGTTTGACGAAAGTATTCAGGGTTGGAAGTCAGGCTTCCGGTGCATTTAAATATATTGGACTGGAAATTGGACAGTCTAAGTTAGGGGCAACTTTACGTCAGCAATCTTATTTGGAAAACATCACCCCAATAGCAATTAGTCGTGGCCAAGTTTCACAAAAAGACGCAATGGTTTCAAAGATAGAAAAAGAGCAACTGCGAAGTTTAATTGGGCAACTGAACTGGTTAGGTAGACAGACTAGACCGGACGTGAGTTTTGATGTCTTAGAGTTGAGTACAATCAATGAATGATCCCAAGGTGGAAGACATAATAAGAGCAAATAAAGCGTTGGCCAAACTAAAAATGCAGGAGTGTGTTTTGAAGTTCCCGGTTTTAGGTGACCGTAGGCACTTGAAACTCATAGTTTATAGTGATGCGTCCTACGCAAATGTATGTGATGGGGTTTCAAGCGCAGGAGGTTTTATAATTTTCCTTTTGGGGAACAATGGTAAATGTTGCCCACTTGTGTGGGAAATTCTCCGTTATCGGCGGAAAGTCCGCCGATCGGCGCAAAAAACGGCGCAAATCCGACTTGCGTCACGTCGGAAAAATGGGTCGATAGTCTCCGGCCCGAAATGGGCTAGCAGCGACGTAATGGGATCCGCGCTTGCGCAGTGGATCACGCCGTGCAGCGTCATACGCGCTGCACAGCGTAACGGTTCATAAGGCCGCGCTGCTCCCCCCACCCGACCGGAACACCCGACCGCAACACCCGACTGGATGGCTGGCCGTCGCTCAGCCCCGAGGTTGGAGACACGCGATGTGGAGGCGCTCCTGGACGCGGTGGAGCAGAGGAGGGACGCCCTGTATCCCGGGCACGGCCATAGAGTTGCCCCACGCCACAGCCGGCGTCTGTGGAGGGAAGTGGCAGAGGCCGTCACCGCTGTGGCCCTGACACCACGGACAGGCACCCAGTGCCACAAGAAGGTGAACGACCTCGTCAGAGCAGGCAGGGTGAGCCTCCCGCATATCCCCCCCTCCCCATATCGCCCCCTCCCCCATATCCCCCCTCCCCCATATCCCCCCTCCCCCATATCCCCCATATCCCCCCTCCCCCATATCCCCCCTCCCCCATATCCACACTCCCCCATATCCCCCATATCCCCCCTTCCCCATATCCCCCCTCCCCCATATGCCCCATATCCCCCCTCCCCCATATCCCCCCTCCCCCATATCCCCCATATCCCCCCTCCCCCATATGCCCCCTCCCCCATATCCCCCCTCCCCATATCCCCCCACCCCCATATCCCCCATATCCCCCTCCCCCATATCCCCCCTCCCCCATATCCCTCATATCCCCCCTCCCCTATATCCCCCCTCCCCCATATCCCCCCTCCCCATATCCCCCCTCCCCCATATCCCCCCTCCCCCATATCCCCCATATCCCCCCTCCCCCATATCCCCCCTCCCCCATATCCCCCCTCCCCCATATCCCCCCTCCCCCATATCCCCCATATCCCGCCTCCCCCATATCCCCCTCCCCCATATCCCCATATCCCCCCAAATCCCTCCTCCCCCATATACCCCCTCCCCCATATCCCCCCTCCCCATATCCCCCCTCCCCCATATCCCCCATATCCCCCCCTCCCCCATATCCCCCCTCCCCCATATCCCCCATATCCCCCCTCCCCATATCCCCCCTCCCCCATATCCCCCCTCCCCCAAAACCCCCTCCCCCATATCCCCCATATCTCCCCTCCCCCATATCCCCCATATCCCCCATATCCCCAAGTGAATCCAGCCCTAACCTTAACCTCTGCAATGCACGCGCAACCGATGGCGTGCATTCATATACCTGCCTAACACTGTTGCCTTTTACCCCTGCCACCACCCCCACCCCCCCCCACAGGAGAAGCGCGTACACAACAATAGGGAGCATGTGAAGACTGGAGGAGGGTCCGCTGATGAGAGGCCACTGACCGTACATGAGGAAAGGGCCCTGGAACTGGCTGGCGGACCTGAGGACCGGGAGGTTGCTGATGCAGAGGTCGGGGGCGTACTAGCGAGTGAGCCACCGACAGCCCGTCCCCATATCCCCCCTCCCCTATATCCCCCTCCCCCGTATCACCTGATCACTGCCTGATGTCTAACCATGCATGCTTCATTGTGTATCGCAGGACCAAACGTCCAGGCACCCATCCGCGCAGATGCAGACCGCCCGCAGGATGCCCCTCGCACACCACGGGAGCCGGAGAGACCTGGAGCAACAGGGAGACGACACCCCCGTCACGTGCGGGAGCGACCACCCAGCGATGAGGGGGGCAGCCACAGGCCCCCGTCACATCCGAGCCAGGACACCACTACCCAGGACACCACTACCCAGGACACCACTACCCAGGACACCACTACCCAGGACATCCCTACCCGGGACAGCACTACCCAGGACACCCCTACCCGGGACAGCACTACCCAGGAAGACGAAATACCGGACAGTGAGTCAGAGTGGATGGGTGGAGACGAACCCCACCCCAAAGTGCCATGGACTCAGAGTGGGACGAAGAGCACGACACAACGCCACTGCTGTCACCAACACCCTCCACCATCGCAGAAACACTCACCACGGTTGGGCACTTTAGTGATGAGGCGTCTGGTACACTCACTGGTGCGCACAACACAGCCGTCCCGGTACAGCAGGTGGAGGTAGGAGCAGCAGAGGGACCGGGCAGTTGGAGGGCAGCCCAGCCCAAGCGAACATCTGCCGCCCAGATGGATCCCGGGTTCCTGCAGTTACCACACCCACACATAGATCCGATGAAACCACCGACCCGGAGACGAGCGAAGAGGGTGACGGGCGGCTTGCGGCGGCTGCGGTCGCAGGTGGAGGAGTCCACCCACGTCCAGGAGCTGGGAGTGGTGGGGGTCATGCGTGCCACGCAGGCTGACACCACACGGGTGGCGTCCGCGGTGGAGGCAATGGGTGCGACGGAGTCAGACATGGGGAACGGTTTGCGAGGCCTGGGGCCTTCCGTGCAGGCGGCGTCTGTGGCCCAGGAAATGGCTGCCCTCTCACAGGAGGCCATGAGCCAGTGCCAGCGCCAGATGGCAGAGGCGCACAACGCCATAGCCCAGTCTCTGCAGGCCATGGCCCAGTCTCAGCAGCCCATGGCCCAGTCTCAGCAGGCCATGGCCCAGTCTCTGCAGGCCATCGCTGAGGGCATCGGCGCCAGTGGCCATGTGCAAGCCGGCGTCGCACTGTCACAGACAGGGTTTGCCAACACCCTGGGCTCCATGACTGCAAACCTGCAGACCCCTGTCGATACCAGCATGGGCCTCCAGGACTGGCAGCGCCAGATGTCGGGGGGGCGTCGGATGGCCAGTCCGTTCGCATCCCCCACCCATGTAGAGGCCTGGGGGCCATCGGGCACCCCGAGGGAGGAGGAGGTGGTGTGGTCCGTCCCGGCTCCCTCTGTAGGGGAGGTCCCGGTACACCGCGACACCTCGGACTCCCCCCCTTCCGTCCCAGGTGCATCGGGTGGGCAACGGGCAGGACAGGCTGGCAGCTCGCCATCCCAGTCACCCGGGCCGCAGCCTGGCCCATCTAGGCCAGGACGCCCCAGGAAACGGCCGCCAAAGGGATCCAGTGTCAGAGGGCAGGAATCACAGGAGTCCACCTCCAGTTCTGCTGTACCGTCTGGGGAACCACGTAGACGTAGTCAAAGGGCCCGTAAGGCCAAACAATTAGACACTGAGTAAGTTGGCATGGGTGCAGGGCACAGATGAGTTTTAGGGGCTAGGGCACGTGCATGAACTCCTTTGGTTATTAAAGTCAATGTTACACCTACAGAAGCTGCCTTTGTGCTCTGTCCAAAGTGTGCGGGGGTGTCATGTACGTTGAGCGCAAGTGTGTGTGTGAGGGGTGGTCTTACCTCAGCCCCAGGTGAGTCTGCCCCCTTCCCCCTGGGCCGCCATCAACATCCCCCGGGCAGAGGACGGGACCGTGCGCTGCAGTGTCACAGCCGCATGCAGGGATGGTCCGGGTGGATGGTGGTACTGTGGCCATGGGTCAGACATAGTCCAACGATGTAGAGCCAGGAGCTCATCGCAGGGCGGGTTCTCATCATCCTCCATGGCCTGCGATAGACACGCGTCCACACGCAACTGTGTGAGCCCGGCCCGTTGTGCCGCAGGTGGATCAGCAATGGGGGGGGGGGGGGTGGTGTGCATGCGGGTGGGGTGGGTGGGGTTGGGGAGGGGGGTGAGGGTGCTGGGTGGGTGGATGGGTGGGGGGTGTGGGTGGTCGGCTGTTGCCATGGTGTGCGGTCTGTGGCCATACTACCCGATTCCCACGCCCATCTAGTCAGTGAAGCGGGCGTCTATCAGTCTGTCCCGTGCCCGCTGGGCCAGCCGGTAATGGTGGACAGCCACCCGCCTGTGTCTACCCCGTCTGCCCTGACCATTGCCCCCATCCCCCTCATCTGGGGAGGACTGGGCCTCTTCCTGCTGCTCCTCCACTCCGCCCTCCTCTGCCTGTGGCACATCGCCCCTCTGCTGGGCTATGTTGTGCAGGACGCAGCACACCACAATGATGCGGCCGACCCTATCTGACCGATACTGGAGGGCGCCCCCAGAGAGGTCCAGGCACCTGAAACGCATCTTCAGCACGCCAAAGCACCTCTCGATCACTCCCCTTGTCGCTACATGGGCATCATTGTAGCGGTTCTCCACCTCATTGCGTGGCCTCCGTATAGGCGTCATCAGCCACGATCGCAATGGGTAGCCCCTGTCGCCCAGCAACCAGCCCCTCAGCCGGGGATGGCGTCCCTCGTACATGCCGGGGATGGATGACTGCGACAACACGAATGAGTCGTGTACACTGCCTGGGTGACGGGCGCAGACGTGCAGGATCATCATGCGGTGGTCGCAGGCCACCTGTACGTTCATCGAATAGGTCCCCTTCCGATTAGTGAACACGGCCCTGTTATCTGCAAGTGGCCGCACGGCGACGTGCATCCCATCGATCGCGCCCTGGACCATAGGGAACCCGGCAACGGCAGAGAAGCCCACGGCCCGGGCATCTTGGCTGGCCCGGTCCACGGGGAAGCGGATGTAGCGGTGCGCCATGGCATATAGGGCATCTGTCACTGCCCGGATGCACCGATGCACCGATGTCTGCGATATGCCGGACAGGTCCCCACTCGGTGCCTGGAATGACCCCGTTGCATAAAAGTTCAGGGCCACCGTAACCTTGACGGACACGGGGAGAGGGTGTCCCCCGCCAGTGCCACCCGGTGACAGGCATGCCAGCAGGTGGCAGATGTGTGCCACGGTTTCCCGGCTCATCTGGAGTCTCCTCCTGCATTTCCGGTCCGTGAGGTCCTGGTATGACTGCCGGGGCCGGTACACACGGGGCGCCCTCGGGTGCCTCCGTTGCCGTGGGGCCGCGACGTCCTCCTCCCCCTCCTCGTCCTGTCGGTCAGGTGTCCCTCCAGCCTGGGCGGCTGCCGCCTGCCCCTCTGCGGCAGCCTGCGCCGCCTCTCTGGCACGCTCCTCCTCCTCCTCCTCCTCCTCATCCAGGGCAACATAGACATGAGCGGCTGCCACCACGGCGGCCAACATCGCTGGATGATCTGAAAACATGACGGCCTGGTGGGGGGGAGGGGAACGACGACATGTCACCATTGCCCATATCCCCTCCTCCCCCCAGCCAGGTGGCATGGACCGCATGGGTCCAACTGTTGGAGGCTGGCACCTGGCCAGGTGGACCAACTCACTTGCCCTCCCATCCCCCTCCTCGGCACGGACCCCCCCACCCCCAACCTCTACTTCAGCACGGACCCCCCCCCCAACCCCCAACCTCCACCCCGGCACGGCACGGACCCCCCCTCAACCTCAACCCCGGCACGGACCCCCCCCCACCTCCACCACAGCACGGACCCCCGCCCAACCTCCACCCCAGCACGGTCCCCCCCCAACCTCCACCCCGGCACGGACCCCCCCAACCTCCACCCCAGCACGGACCCCCCCCCCAACCCCCAACCTCCACTCCGGCACGGACCCCCCCCCAACCTCCACCCCGGCACGGACCCCCCCCCAACCTCCACCCCAGCACAGACCCCCCCCCAACCTCCACCCCAGCACGGACCCCCCCCCAACCTCCACCCCGGCACGGACCCCCCCCAACCTCCACCCCAGCACGGACCCCCCCCCAACCCCCAACCTCAACCCCGGCACGGCACGGACCCCCCCCCAACCTCCACCTCAGCACGGACCCCCCCCCCATCCCCAACCTCCACCCCGGCACGGGCCCCCCCCAACCTCCACCCCGGCACGGAACCCCCCACAACCTCCACCCCAGCACGGACCCCCCCCCAACCTCCACCCCAGCACGAACCCCCACCAACCTCCACCCCGGCACGGACCCCCCCCAACCTCCACCCCAGCACGGACCCCCCCCCCAACCTCCACCCCGGCACGGACCCCCCCCAACCTCCACCCCAGCATGGACCCCCCCCCAACCCCCAACCTCCACGCCGGCATGGCGCGGACCCCCCCCCAATCTCCACCCCGGCACGGACCCCCGCCGACCTCCACCCCAGCACGGACCCCCCCCCAACGTCCACCCCAGCACGGACCCCCCCCCCCAACCTCCACCCCGGCACGGACCCCCCCCAACCTCCACCCCAGCACGGACCCCCCCGAACCCCCAACCTCCACCCCGGCACGGACCCCCCCCCCAACCTCCACCCCGGCACGGACCCCCCCCCACAACCTCCACCCCAGCACGGACCCCCCCCCAACCTCCACCCCAGCACGGACCCCCCCCCAACCTCCACCCCGTCACGGACCCCCCCCAACATCCACCTCAGCACGGACCCCCCCCCAAGCCCCAACCTCCACCCCGGCACGGACCCCCCCCCCAACCTCCACCCCAGCACAGACCCCTCCCCCAACCTCCACCCCAGCACGGACCCCCCCCCAACCTCCACCCCGGCACGGACCCCCCCCAACCTCCACACCAGCACGGACCCCCCCCCCAACCTCCACCCCAGCACGGACCCCCCCCCAACCTCCACGCCGGCACGGCACGGACCCCCCCCCCAACCTCCACCCCGGCACGGACCCCCCCAACCTCCACCCCAGCACGGACCCCCCCCAACCTCCACCCCAGCACGGACCCCCCCCCCCAACCCCCAACCTCAACCCCGGCACGGCACGGACCCCCCCCCAACCTCCACCTCAGCACGGACCCCCCCCACCCCCAACCTCCACCCCAGCACGAACCCCCCCCAACCTCCACCCCGGCACGGACCCCCCCCAACCTCCACCCCAGCACGGACCCCCCCCCAACCTCCACCCCGGCACGGACCCCCCCCAACCTCCACCCCAGCATGGACCCCCCCCCAACCCCCAACCTCCACGCCGGCACGGCACGGACCCCCGCCCAACCTCCACCCCGGCACGGACCCCCCCCGACCTCCACCCCAGCACGGACCCCCCCCAACCTCCACCCCAGCACGGACCCCCCCCCCAACCTCCACCCCGGCACGGACCCCCCCCAACCTCCACCCCAGCACGGACCCCCCCCAACCCCCAACCTCCACGCCGGCATGGCACGGACCCCCCCCAACCTCCACCCCAGCACGGACCCCCCCCAACCTCCACCCCGGCATGGACCCCCCCAACATTCACCCCAGCACGGACCCCCCCCAACCTCCACCCCGGCATGGACCCCCCCCAACATTCACCCCAGCACGGACCCCCCCCAACCCCCAACCTCCACCCCGGCACGGCACGGACCCCCCCCCAACCTCCACCTCAGCACGGACCCCCCCCCAACCCCCAACCTCCACCCCGGCACGGACCCCCCCCCCCAACCTCCAACCCGGCACGGACCCCCCCCCCCAAACTCCACCCCAGCACGGACCCCCCCCAACCCCCAACCTCCACCCCGGCACGGACCCCCCCCCCAACCTCCAACCCGGCACGGACCCCCCCCCCCAAACTCCACCCCAGCACGGACCCCCCCCAACCCCCAACCTCCACCCCGGCACGGCACGGACCCCCCCCAACCTCCACCCCAGCACGGACCCCCCCCCAACCTCCACCCCGGCACGGACCCCCTCCCGGCACTCCCCCGGAGCCCAGCCTACTCTAACCACCCCCCCCCCCCGCCGCACACACACACACACAACCCGAGACACACCTCTCCTCACGCAATCAGACTGTGGCCACGCCATTTCCTGCCCAGAGCCAACCCCCTAGGCCGTCACTCACCTCCACGCTGGTCGGCGTGAGCCTGAAGCACCGGGTCACGCCGATGAAAAGGAGGTTTGATTCACGTCGACGTGAACGGTCATCACGTCGACGGGACTTCGGCCCATCCGGAAGGGAGAATATCGGAAGGCCGAAAATCGGCTGCCTTGCGCAGACCCGTGACATTCTCCGCGGCAGCGGCGCCATTAACGCCCCGCCGACTTTTCTCCCTTCGGAGACTTAGGCGGGGGCGGGATTCACGGCGGCCAACGGCCATTCTCCGACCCTCTGGGGGGTCGGAGAATGACGCCCCTGGTGTGTGTTTTTGAGTTTCTTGAAATTTAGTTTTCACCTAATTATTTTTTTCTCCAAGGAATGGGAGACTGTTAAGTAATGGGTTAAGAGACATTGCAATTAGTTGTCTCATTTATGTTAAGTATCCATTAATTGACACTGATTATGTAAAGGGGCTTCAGGTGGCCTCTGTCAGGTGGTGTGTTGTTAAGAGTTTTGTGCAGAGGCTGTGGAAGTGAAATAAATGGTGTTTGGTGAAAAGGAACAAGAACTTTAGACTCTTCATATCACAGCAACTAAACGTCAAACACAAAACTTTGTACGTCACTTGCGATGCTTCACGGTATGGCATTGGGGCAGTTCTGTCCAACTGCATGAGCGATGGCCATGATGTTCGATTGCTTATGCCCCCGGACGCTGACTGTGGCTGACATAAAATATGCCCAGAACGAAAAAGAATGTCTGGCGGTCATATTCATTGTAAAGCGGTTTCATCAATACATTTATAGCCTGCCATTTTTGTATCGTCACCGATCACAAGCCATTGCAGGGCCTCTTTCGTTAAGACAAGGCAATCATGCCAAAAGGGTCTGCGAGGATCCAGCGCTGGGCTTTGCTACTGGCTACTTACGAATACTCTTTCGAGCACCGCCCAGGGATCCAGATTACTCCAGAACCCTCCTACAGAAGACAAACTAATTGCGGTCCTGAATCTCATAGACTCCTTTGCCTTCACTGCCTCGTGTGTTCACAACTGGACACAAACTGACCGTGCACTCGCCAAAGTGCAACACCTGCTGCTATCTGGGGAGTTGAAGGCTTTCTCCATCGAATTTGTCGGAGCTGACCATGGAAGTCAACATCCTCCTGTGGGGCATGAGGATTGTTGTCCCAGTGAAGGGCCAGGCAATCGTGTTGAAGAGCCTTCACAACGGAAACCCAGAGTGTCCAAAATGAAGATGCTGGCGAGAAGCTACGTCTGGTGGTGTGGTTTGGACACGGATATCGAGACGTTGGCCTTTGGAGTGGCCAAACTGCCCTTGGACTTGCATACATGCCGATTTCACTGGTCCCTGTTTGGTCTCGATGTTTCTCAAGCTGGTGGATGTCCACTCAAAGTGAGTAGTGTCACAAAATGACCTTGTGTGTGTGGGGATTGGCTCAGTTCAAACTATGCTTCAATGTGCTGAGAGAGGGTTCCAAATGCTCGCTCACTTCATGCTCAGAGTAACTAGCCCCTATTCAGGCAGGCACTTACAGTTGATTGATTGTTAACTATTATCTGCTACTGACAGGCAGTTTTTGTCAACTAGCCATTTTTTTGCAGTTTTTAAGGATTAAGTTAAATGAGCACTTGACATGTCATAACATTCAAGTCTAGGGGCCAAGTGCTGGAAAGTGGGATTAGTATAGATTTAGTGTAGTTTTGTCAGTGCAGACCCAATGGGCTGAAGGGCATCTTTTAAACTCCATGACTCGAGACGCTGCCGGACTTGCTGAGTTTATACAACATTTGAATCTACTGACAGTAAGTAAATTAAATCATGAAATTGAGAGTTAATTGAAACTATTCAAATTTATTATTCTAACAATTAGAAATGAATATTTGACCTTTATAAATAAAGCTGCCTTAATTGTCCAGTCATTCTGGGCAGAACATGTGCACTCCAGTGTAGATAGGGTTGGACACATTCCAGAAGATTTCACCAGGGGCGGGATTCTCCGACCCCTCGCCGGGTCGGAGAATCGCCGGGGGCTGGCGTGAATCCCGCCCCCGCCAGTTGCCGAATTCTCCGGCACCGGATATTCAGCGGGGCCGGGAATCGCACCGCGCCGGTCGGCGGGCCCCCCACAGCGATTCTCCGGCCCACGAACGACCGAAGTCCCGCTGCTGGAATGCCTGTCCTGCCGGCGAGAATCAAACCACCTCTCTTACCGGCGGGACTAGGCAGTGCGGGCGGGCTCCGGGGTTCTGGGGCGCGGGGCGATCCGGTGGCCTGGCCCGCAATCGGGGCCCACCGATCCGTGGGCGGGCCTTTGCCGTGGGGGTACTCTTTTCCCTCTGCCTCGGCCACAGCCGTCACCATGGCTGACGCATATGAGACAACCCCCCATGCGCATGCGCGGACTTCCGCTGGCCGGCGAAGTCCTTTCGGCCCCGGCTGGCGTGGCGCCAAAGGCCTTCCCGCCGGCAGCACGCCAACCACTTCGGTGCGGGCCTAGCCCCTCAAGGTGAGGGCTTGGCCCCTAAAGGTGCGGATTCTCCGCACCTTTGGGGCAGCCCGACACCGGAGTGGTTTCCGCCACTCCATCCCGCCGGAAACCCCGCCCCGCGGGTAGGGGAGAATCCCGGCCCAGCTGTCACAAATATCTTTATTACTGTAATGTCAACTCGAGAAAAATACTTTACAATTATTTTAAGTAGATGAGGAGGCCCCCAGTGTGTGTTAAGTTGGTTATGTTAAGTCAATTTGTTTCAATGTTTCAAGACCAGAGAGAGGGAACAAAAATCACTCTGAGCACAATTCTGTGAGCCTTGTTGGAAAATATGCAGTGCTACATACATTGATTGGTTAATGAAGATCAGTTTCATCTGTTAGGCTCCAAGGTATCATAGGATCATAGAACCCCTATAGTGCAGAAGGAAGCCAATCGAGTCTGCACCGACCCTCTGAAAGAGTACTTCACCCAAGCTCACCCCTGCCCGATCACATTATCCCCTTAACCTAACCTACACATGTTTTGGACACTAAATGGCAATTAAGCATAGCCAATCCACCGAACCTGCACATCTTTGGATTGTGGGAGCTTCTGGTGAAAACCCACGCAGACACGTGGAGGTTGAGCTGACTTGCAGCTCTGCCCACCCCTGATGACCCAACTCCCATGTAGCATCTTAGGATCTCCTCCTTGAGGTTCTAGATAGTTGCAAGCAGCCATGGTGCATTTAACCTATCGGTTTGAGTCCAACATTTTCCAACTTTCCCCTGTCACCCACACCCTCCCCCTCATAACCAGTGACCCTCATGGTGGAAAATCCCAGCCAATTAATTTATCTTTCTTCTCAATTATCAAAGGAGTCAGCCAAAAGTAATTGTGACCAGACTTTAGTTTGCAAATAACCAGCAGTGGTATAGCTGGTGACACCCTGTCCTTTATCACAGCGTCCTCATCTGGCTATAGTTTGCATAGTCTGCCCTGCCTAAACTATCGTGGTGACTTGCCACAGAAAGTGGCACTTGTATGACATATATTAGTACGAGCATACACTGGCCATGTACTATTATCACCCCACTTAATTGAAACATTCTGACAAACATCAAAAAGACAACTTCAATCTTTTACCTACTTTATAAAATAAAGCTTGATCTGAATAGAACATTTGATGGCAAATTCATCAAGTCCATGTTTCCATCAAGGAGCCTTGCTCGACAGAATTGCAGTTTGGAGAATTGGGGCTACAATATTGTAAATATTTATCATTGTCAACCTGATTCCAGTTAATTGTATACCCATATTTGTACTTTACTGTCATGTGAATTAACACCGGAATTTGTTGGAAGCTTTTATTAATTAAGATTAAATCAGCTGAAATGAAAGTTGGCACTTACGCAGCAATTTTGCATGGGACAGTATAGTGGCATTAAAATTGATACTTGGCAAATCATTGTTCCAATCATATAACACAAAACTCTCCTTCCTTGCTTGGAAGCAAATGGACGTATTAGTGAGAGGCAGCACGGTTTTGTGAAGGGGAGGTCGTGTCTCACTAACTTGATAGAGTTTTTCGAGGAGGTCACTAAGATGATTGATGCAGGTAGGGCAGTAGATGTTGTCTATATGGACTTCAGTAAGGCCTTTGACAAGGTCTCTCATGGTAGACTAGTACAAAAGGTGAAGTCACACGGGATCAGGGGTGAACTGGCAAGGTGGATACAGAACTGGCTAGGCCATAGAAGGCAGAGGGTAGCAATGGAGGGATGTTTTTCTAATTGAAGGGCTGTGACCAGTGGTGTTCCACAGGGATCAGTGCTGGGACCTTTGCTCTTTGTAGTATATATAAATGATTTGGAGGAAAATGTAACTGGTCTGATTAGTAAGTTTGCAGACGACACAAAGGTTGGTGGAATTGCGGATAGCGATGAGGACTGTCTGAGGATACAGCAGGATTTAGATTGTCTGGAGACTTGGGCGGAGAGATGGCAGATGGAGTTTAATCCGGACAAATGTGAGGTAATGCATTTTGGAAGGTCTAATGCAGGTAGGGAATATACAGTGAATGGTAGAACCCTCAAGAGTATTGAAAGTCAAAGAGATCTAGGAGTACAGGTCCACAGGTCATTGAAAGGGGCAACACAGGTGGAGAAGGTAGTCAAGAAGGCATACGGCATGCTTGCCTTCATTGGCCGGGGCATTGAGTATAAGAATTGGCAAGTCATGTTGCAGCTGTATAGAACCTTAGTTAGGCCACACTTGGAGTATAGTGTTCAATTCTGGTCGCCACACTACCAGAAGGATGTGGAGGCTTTAGAGAGGGTGCAGAAAAGATTTACCAGAATGTTGCCTGGTATGGAGGGCATAAGCTATGAGGAGCGATTGAATAAACTCGGTTTGTTCTCACTGGAACGAAGGAGGTTGAGGGGCGACCTGATAGAGGTATACAAAATTATGAGGGGCATAGACAGAGTGGATAGTCAGAGGCTTTTCCCCAGGGTAGAGGGGTCAATTACTAGGGGGCATAGGTTTAAGGTGAGAGGGGCAAGGTTTAGAGTAGATGTACGAGGCAAGTTTTTTACGCAGAGGGTAGTGGGTACCTGGAACTCACTACCGGAGGAGGTAGTGGAAGCAGGGACGATAGGGACATTCAAGGGGCATCTTGACAAATATATGAATAGGATGGGAATAGAAGGATACGGACCCAGGAAGTGTAGAAGATTGTAGTTTAGTCGGGCAGTATGGTCGGCACGGGCTTGGAGGGCCGAAGGGCCTGTTCCTGTGCTGTACATTTCTTTGTTCTTTGTTTGTTTGTTCAATTATGTAAATATTGCAATATTTTCCAGTGGCACAAATGTGGTGAACCACTGTAATGGGAGATGTAAGGTGGGACCTGCACTACAGGTTCGCCGGGAGCTCCTGCCGGCTGGCTCCGCCCACGGAGAACTGTATAAATATGTATGACCTCTAGTGCCCTGCCATTTCGCCAGCTGCAGCAGGAGGCCACACATCTGACTGTAATAAAGCCACAGTTGTACCCAACTTTAATCTTTGTGCAATTGATCATGCATCAATTTATTACAGTCAGATTTTTCACAGAATGGATATCCGAATTAAGCCCGATCGCCTGCAGCTGGATCCGCACTCGCCCGACGCCAGGAAAGACTTTACTCACTGGCTCGCATGTTTCGAGGCTTACATCAATGCGGCGGACCCCGCGCCAACGGAGGCTCAGAAGATAAACGTCCTGTACTCCAGACTGAGCTCCAGCGTGTTCCCATTGATCCAAGATGCCACAAAAGCAATGGAACTCCTCGAAGAACACTACGCGCAGAAGACGAACACGATCTTCGCCAGGCATGTACTTGCCACCCGCTCGCAACTACCTGGTGAGCCCATCGAAGACTTCTGGCGGGCCCTAATCCCACTCGTCCAGGACTGCGACTGTCAGGCCATCACGTCCGCCGAACACTCAAATCTCCTCATGCGCAATGCTTTCGTGACGGGGATTGCGTCGGACCGCATCCGGGAACGATTGCTGGAAGGGGCCACGCTCGAACTGGCGGAGACGAAAACCTTGGCGCTCTCCATGACGGTCGCATCCCGTAGCGTACAATCGTACCTCTCCTGCCGCGCTGCCCACGCTTCTACTCCTTCCTACCCCTCCTGGATCCCGCAAACGACTTCCTCAGCTGGGGCCCTGCCTTCGCAATACGCCTGCGCCGCACGCCAATCCGCGCACCCCGGGGGTCCCTGCTCCTACTTCTGTGGTCAGCAGAAGCACCCCTGCCAACACTGCCCGGCGCGCACTGCCGTTTGTAAAGCCTGCAGTAAAAAGGGCCACTTCGCGGCTGTGTGCCAGGCCTGCGCAGTCGCTGCGATCACGCCGGCTATCGCCCCCTCCCCCACGCCAAACGGAAAATAGGACCTGCCATCTTGGCCCGACCCCGCAATGTGCGCACCATGGGCACCGCCATCTTGTCCCCCACAGGGTCTCCGGACACCCCAATATCGGAACCACACACGCTCTCCACCCGAAGCAACCGATGGCTACCCGCAGCTCGCTTCGATGACGCTGGACCAATCTTGCCCGCACAACCTGGCCATCGCGTCGACGACGGTTAAAATCAACGGCCGCGTGAGCTCGTGCCTGCTGGACTCCGGGAGCACCGAAAGCTTTGTTCACCCAGATACGGTAAGGCACTGCTCCCTCGTGGTCCACCCTGCCAATCAAAGGATCTCCCTCGCCTCCGGTTCCCACTCCGTCCCGATTCAAGGCTTTTGTTGAGTCACCCTCACGGTCCAGGGTGTAGAATTTAGTAACTTCCGCCTCTATGTCCTTCCTAATCTCTGCGCTGCACTCCTGTTGGGCCTGAACGTCCAGTGCAACCTCCAGAGCCTCACCCTCAAATTCGGCGGGCCCTTACCCCCCTTACCGTTTGTGGCCTCGTGACCCTCAAGGTCGATATCCCCTCCCTTTTTGCCAATCTAACTGTGGATTGCAAGCCCGTTGCCACTAGGAGCAGACGGTACAGCACCCAGGACAAGACCTTCATCAGGTCCGAAGTCCAGCGGCTGCTTAAGGAGGGTATTATCGAGGCCAGCAACAGCCCCTGGAGAGCCCAAGTTGTAGTGGTTAAATCTGGGGAGAAACACAGGATGGTCGTGGACTACAGCCAGACCATCAATCGGTACACGCAGCTCTACGCGTACCCGCTCCCACGCATTTCTGATATGGTCAATCAGATGCACAGTACCGGGTCTTCTCAACAATTGACCTGAAATCCACCTACCACCAGCTCCCCATCCGGACCGGCCATACACTGCCTTTGAGGCGGACGGTCACCTCTACCACTTCCTTAGGGTCCCCTTCGGTGTCATAAATGGGGTCTCAGTCTTCCAAAGAGAGATGGACCAAATGGTCGACCAGTACGGTTTGCGGGTCACCTTTCCGTACTTAGATAATGTCACCATCTGCGGCCATGACCAGCAGGACCACGATGCCAACCTTGATAAATTCCTCCGCACTGCCACTCTTCTCAACCTGACCTACAACAAAGAGAAGTGTGTGTTCAGCACAACCCGGTTAGCCATTCTTGGCTATCTAGTCCAAAACGGACTTCTCGGGCTCGACCCCGAGCGCATGCGCCCCCTCATGGAACTTCCCCTCCCCCACTGCCCCAAGGCCCTCAAACGCTGCCTGGGGTTCTTGTCCTACTACGCTCAGTGGGTCCCAAACTATGCGGACAAGGCCCACCCACTCATTCAGTCCACCCAATTCCCCCTTGCGGCCGAGGCACAACATGCATTCGCCCCGCATCAGAGCAGACATCGCCAAGGCCGGGATGCGCGCAATGGACGAGTCACTGCCTTTCCAAGTAGAAAGCGACGCTTCAGACGTCGCCCTTGCCGCCACTCCCATGGCATTCTTTTCCCGCACCCTTCATGCCTCTGAAATGCGACACTCATCCGTCGCGAAGGAGGCCCAAGCTATCGTTGAAGCGGTGCGGCATTGGAGGCATTACCTGGCCGGTAAGAGATTCACTTTCCTTACGGACCAACGGTCGCTAGCCCTCATGTTCAATAACACACAGCGGGGCAAGATCAAAAATGATAAAATCTTGCGGTGGAGAATCGAGCTCTCCACCTATAATTATGAGATCTTCATAGAATTTCATAGAATTTACAGTGCAGAAGGAGGCCATTCGGCCCATCGAGTCTGCACCGGCTCTTGGAAAGAGCACCCTACCGAAGCCCATACCTCCACCCTATCCCCATAACCCCTTAACCCAGTAACCACACCCAACACTAAGGGCAATTTTGGACACTAAGGACAATTTAACATGGCCAATCCACCTAACCTGCACAACTTTGGACTGTGGGAGGAAACCGGAGCACCCGGAGGAAACCCACGCACACACGGGGAGGACGTGCAGACTCCGCACAGACAGTGACCCAAGCCAGGAATCGAACCTGGGACCCTGGAGCTGTGAAGCAATTGTGCTATCCACTATGCTACCATATCGCCCCGGTAAACTCAACGAGCCCCCAGACGCCCTCTCCCGAGGTACATGTGCCAGTGCACAAGTGGACCAACTCCGGGCCCTACACGACAGCCTTTGTCACCCGGGGGTCACTCGATTGTACCATCTGGTCAAAGCTCGCAATCTGCCCTACTCCGTCGAGGAAGTAAGGACAGTCACCAGGGACTGCCAGGTCTGTGCAGAGTGCAAGCCGCACTTCTACCGGCCGGATCGTGCGCGCCTGGTGAAGGCTTCCCGCCGCTTTGAACGCCTCAGCGTGGATTTCAAAGGGCCCCTCCCCTCCACCGACCGTAACACGTACATTCTCAGTGTGGTCAATGAGTACTCCAGATTCCCCTTCGCCATCCCATGCCCCAATATGATGTCTGCCACCATCATCAAGGCCCTCAGCACCATCTTCGCTCTGTTCGGTTTCCCCGCCTACATCCACAGCGACAGGGGATCCTCATTCATGAACGATGAGCTGCGTCAGTTCCTGCTCTGCAGGGGTATAGCCTCCAGCAGGACGACCAGCTACAACCCCCGGGGAAACGGGCAAGTAGAACGGGAGAATGGGCCGGTTTGGAGGGCCGTCCAGCTGGCCCTACAGTCTAGGAATCTCCCAGCCTCTCGCAGGCAGGAGGTCCTCCCTGGCGCTCTGCGCTCCATCCGGTCACTACTGTGCACCGCCACTAATAACACACCCCATGAACATGTTTTTACCTTCCCCAGGAAGTCTAAGTCGCTCCCGACTTGGCTCGCTGCTCCAGGACCGGTCCTTCTCCGTAGGCACGTCATCTCCACAAGGCAGACCCCTTGGTGGACAGGGTTCACCTGCTCCACGTCAACCCTCAATATGCCTACGTTGAATTCCCCGACGGCCGCCAAGATACTGTCTCACTCAGGTAGCTGGCACCGTCAGGTTCCACCCCAATACACACCCCCACCAATGCACCCCCCCCCCCGCCTCCCACCACGCTGCCAATATTGACTCCACCAGACCACCCCCCCCTCCCCTTTTCCGCACAAGAGGACGAAGAGGACTTTGGCACGCTCCTGGAGCTACCTGATGACTGGCCAGCATCAGCACCGTCACCATCGGTGCCACCACCACCACTGCCAGCACCGACTTCGCCGCCACCGTTACGCCGCTCCCAACGAAGGAGCAAAGCACCGGACCGGCTGAACCTTTGATGGACTCCGGACCGTCAACATGGACTTTTCTTTCCCTACCACTGCACATAATTGCACTAATTGTATATAGTTTCACGCCACTCCCGCCTGACTCATTTTTAACAGGGGGTGAATGTGGTGAACCACTGTAATAGGAGATATAAGGTAGGACCTGCACTACACGTTCGCCGGTAGCTCCTGCCAGCTGGCTCCGCCCACGGAGAACTGTATAAATATGTATGACCTCCAGTGCCCTGCCATTTCGCCAGTTGCAGCAGGAGGCCACAGATCTGACTGTAATAAAGCCACAGTTGTACCCAACTTTAGTCTTTCTGCAATTGATCGTGCATCAACAAGAAAACACAGGAGATAAATATTCATTCACAATCTAGTGTTATTAAACTGGGATTTCGAAGTGCTCAGCGACACACAATTTTAAGGCCAAAATAATGCAGCTCCACAAAGGGATTAAGCTGTTGCTTTAATGGGGTAGAATAAGAGTTTTGAATTATGGCACCATCTGGACACTAATCAAGGCTTTCAAGTTAGTTTGTGATTAAAGAATATTCCTTGTAGGTTTTAGAATAAATATTTTTAATCCAATTTTAAATGAAAACAATTATTGCAGAAACTAACTTGAGTTTTTTTCTACTGCATGTGAAACAGCACAAATCAGTGGTATCAATTATTAGCGAACAGAGATCTGGTGGCAGTAGCACTATCATTTTTTTTAGTTCTTCATGGGGCTGTGGGGTCACTGGCAAAACTAGCATTTATTGCCCATCCCTAATTACTCTTGAGAAAGTAGTGATGTGTAGCCTTCGTCAACTGCTGCAGTCTGTGTGGTGAGCATTCTACCACAGTGCTATTAAATAGGAGTGCCAGGGTTTTGACCCAGCGATGATGGAGGAATGGTAATTTATTTCCAAGTCACGAGGTGATTGGCTTGGAGGGGAACTTGCAGGTGGCACTGTTCCCATGCAACTGATGCTCTTGTCATTCTAGGCGGTAGAGGTCATGGGGTTGGTGGATGTGGCATTATTCAATTCAAGTGAGCTATTTTGGTTCTGGATGGTGTCGGGTTTCTTGAGTGTGGTTCGGGTTGCACTTATCCACGCAAGTGGAGAGCATTCCATTACACTCCTGACTTGTGCCTCATAGATGGTGAATAGGATTTGGGAAGTCAGGAGGTTAGTCCCTCACCAAATACAATTCTCAGCCTCTGACCGGCTATTGTAACCATAATATTTGTAAATAGAAAGACTTGCATTTATCCAGCTCTTTTCACAAATATCAAGTAACACAAAGCGGTTTACAGCCAATGAAATATTTTTGAAGCCTAATCACTGTTGTAACAAAGCAAACAGGTCAAACAAATTGCTCACAGAAAAAACACACATACAGCAATTTGACAATGACTAGATAATCTGTTTTTTTGTGATGTTGATTGAGGGAGGGATAAATATTGACCAGAACATTCCCCTGTTCTTCTTCAAAATAGTGTCTTGGGATCTTCTACATCCACTGGAGCAGGTCGCTGAGGATGGTTCAGTTACGCTTTTGGTTGATGCTGCCGATCCCAGCTCCCAACCCAAGATATTGATGGTGAGGGATTCACTGCTGGTAATGTCATTAACTGTCAAAGGGACATTTTTACACAGCCTTTTGGTGAAGGAGATCATTGCCTGCAACCTCTGTGTGCTGAAAATGATACTTGTCACTTATCAGCTTTAGTCTAAATGTCCAGGTCTTGCTGCATGTGGGCATAAACTGCTTCAGTATCAGAGGAATCACAAATGGAGCTGAAGAGAGTCCAATCATCCTCACTTCAAACCTTATGATGGACAGATGGTCATAATGAAGCAAAGGAGGTTGGGTTTAGACAAATGCCCTGAGAACCTCCTGCTGCAATATCTTGCATTTGAAATGATTGGCCACCAACAACCACAACCATCTTCCTTTGTGTTAATCCCGCAGATTTTCATGGATTTCAATCATGTTGAGGCTCCTCGATATCAAATACTGTCTTGATATTAAGGGCACTAACTCTCACCTGCAACTGGAGTTCAGCACTTTTTCCACGTTTGGATCAAGGTTGTAATGAGATCTGGTGTTGCGTGACCCTGGCAGACCCAAACTGAGCACAGGTTGCTGATGAGTGAATGTAATTTGATTGCAAAATGTCACTTTTTAAAAATTTGTACCTGGGATGTGAAACATTATTGGAAAGGCCAGCGTTTGTTGCCCATTCCTAATTGACCTTGAACTGAGGGCATTTAACCATCCTACAGTTTTTGGCCAGGCCAGGTAGGACAGCAGATTTCCTTCCCTTCAGGACATTAATGAATTTGATTTGATTTGATTTATTGTCACATGTACCGAAGTACAGTGAAAAGTATTTTTCTGCGGCTGAGGGAACCTACACTATACGTACATAGTAGACAAAAAAATGATCAACAGAGTACATTGACAAATGGCACATCGACAAACGGTGATTGGTTACAGTGCGGAACAAAGAGCCAAACAAAGCAAATACATGAGCAAGAACAGCATAGGGCGTCGTGTTCTTACAGGGAACAGATCAGTCCGAGGGAGAGTTGTTGAGGAGTCTTGTAGCAGTGGGGAAGAAGCTGTTTCTATGTCTGGATGTGCGGATCCTCAGACTTCTGTACCTTCTGCCTGATGGCAGGGTCTGTAAGAAGGCAATGTTTTTTATGACATTGGTATTATGGTCAACATTAGATTGTTAAATCCAGACTTTTTTTATTGAATTCAAATTTCACTATCTTCTCCTTGGTGGTATTCAAAACAGTGTTCCCAGTGTTCCCTGGGTCTCTGGATTACTAGTCCAGTGACAATACGCCACCGCCTCCCCAATTCCAGCTCCTATTTCTTATGATCTTATGTGATGAGCTCGAACTGCAGTAATCGATTCTGTATAGTTACATCCACAGTGATATTAATGAAATGAAGTGAAAATCGCTTATTGTCACAAGTAGGCTTCAAATGAAGTTACTGTGAAACGCTCCTAGTCGCCACATTCCGGCACCTGTTCGGGGAGGTTGGTATGGGAATTGAACCCGCGCTGCTGTCCTGCCTTGGTCTGCTTTAAAAGCCAGCGATTTAGCCCTGTGCTCAACCAGCCCCAATAGAGAAGGAGTTCCAGGTTTTTGACACAATAACAGTGAAAGAACAGTGATGCAGTTTCAAGCCTGGATGGTGTTCAATTTCGCAGGAATGATATTCCTGTAAATCTAATGCCTTTGTTCTTCTAGTTTGCAGAGGTCACAGATTTGTCAGGTGCTGTTGCAGGAACCTTTTGTGAGTCAAAATAAGCATCATATGTGTGGTACACACTGCTACAACTGTTGGAGGGAGAAAATGTTTAAAGTGGTGGATTAGGATGTTGATCAACCAGGCTGCTTTGTCCTGGATGATGTCGAGAAGAACATGCCAGGATACCTCAGAGACCGACTGTAAGTCTGGCTGCAGTAACTAGAAAAGAATTTCCCTGCTGTCGGCCACAAGAAAGGTAATCGCAAGAGTCCTTCTCAATTACCTTCTCCCTGTGATCGAAGAGCTCTTCCCTGACTCAATGTGGATTCCTCCCACTAACGGCATAAACTTCACTGCGCAGCGATCGATCAGAGAAATGTGGGGAATAGCAACAACATGGCCTACTTTGATCTCACAAAGACTTTAGGCACTGTCAACCATGGTGATAATTTGGACAATGTGGACGACTTTCCATATCTTGGGAGCCTACTGTCAACAATGCAGGCATCAACGAGGTTCAACACCACCTTCAGTGTAGCAGCGCAGCCTTTGGTCATCTGACAAAGAGAAGGTTTGAAGACCAGGACCTCAGATCGGTCATCAAGCTCATGGTCTGATGCACTATCAATTACGACGAGACGAGAGTAGAGAGTAATCGAGGCTTTATTACACAGAGATGTGTGGCCTCCTACAGCTGTTTCTGAAATGGCTGCAGTTTGGAGAGCACACACATTTATACTCCGCCTACTGGGTGGAGCCAGCAGGCAGGGATCTACCCCCGTACCTGTAATACAGGAGCCTTACCGTAATACCCTCATATGCAGTGCAGTATATACAATATAATACAACAGTGGTGACCACCACATGGTCCATAGAGCAGTATTGATACTTGCCCACCTATATTGCTCAGAGATATGGGCCAGGATTCTCCGAAAACCCGACCAAGTGTTGACACCGGCGTAGACACCGGAGTGGTGCACGCCGGCATCAACGGGCCTCCTGGCCCAGCGATTCAGCGGCCCTCAGGCAGCCAGCAAGCGCCGGACTGCTGTGTGCTGCTCTGGTATGTGGCCCTGCACTGCGTGATGGCCGTTTCCGTGCCGGCGCCGCGCAACATGGTGGACCCCAAAAGCGGGCCCGCTCGGAAGGAGGTAGGCCCCCTCCAGATAGCAGCGGCCACCGATCGGTTGCCTCTGATCGCGGGCCTAGACATCGTGGAGGCCTCCCTGGAGTCTGATCCCCCGCCCCCTCTCCTGTCAGGTGGTACCAGGTTGGAACATGCCGGCAGGACTCGGTGAGAATTCAGCTGGTCAACCACATAGAATCGCCACGGGGGCCACTTTCAACGGCCGCTGACCAGTGCCAGATCAACGGCGTAGGCGCGATTGACGCCGATTCTCTGGCCACCTCAGTCATCTGTCAACTCATTTGTAATGTGCGATCAAATCATCCTTGACTCTGAGGGTTGCCTATGAAGAATAAGCAACACAGCCCACTGGTGAAAGAAGTGTTTCTGGAGCTTTTAAAATTTAGCCAAGCATTCATAATAGGCACAGTTGTAATAAGAACCCTCGGATAATATTTTTTTAAAAATGTTTTAAAGCTGCATAAGATGTTTAATTTCCATGTCAAAGCACACTGCCCATCAGCACGGTAGCACACTGTTGTTTCACAGCGCCACGGTCCCAGGTTCGATTCCCGGCTTGGGTCACTGTCTGTGCGGAGTCTGCATGTTCTCCCTGTGTCTGCGTGGGTTTCTTCTGGGTGCTCCGGTTTCCTCCCACAAGTCCCAAAAGACGTGCTGTTAGGTAATTTGGGCATTCTGAATTCTCCCTCCATGTACCCGAACAGGTGCCGGAATGTAGCGACTAGGGGCTTTTCACAGTAACTTCATTGCGGTGTTAATGTAAGCCTACTTGTGACAATAAAGATTATTATTATAATCAATGGAGTGGAGCAAGTGCTTAGATTTCTTTTAAACTTGCAAATACGGGGAATTTTCTTCAAGGCTAAAGATCTCCCACACATTTTAATTACAGTTGAAGACATGACAGAAGTTACCTTGCACATTTTCTGCAGTTTTGAAAGCATTATATCACTTTCCCAATCGGAAAAGTACTCTCATCCATTTCAACACTTAAACAAAGCTGCTCTCCATAGAATGGTAGTTTTTATAGGTATCAGGCCACAATCACCCCCAGTTTCTAAAATGTTCTCATTTTGCTGAATTTGACCTCAATTGATTGTCAAAAGGCACTTCCCTCAGTTTTTGGAGAATTCTTAAGCCATCTATGAGCAATAGGGTCCACTCATAATTTTTCCACCCAGCCTCGTCAGGGCGAAACTTCTTGAATCTCTAGATTGGCCCAGGACATGTCTCTTTGATCAATGACCCTCCCGTCTCCTGCGTTCTGTCTGGCAGTTTGCCAAGAACTCATAGCATTCTCCACTCTGTTGACCACATTACCTAGTCTTTTGTTCCTGTGAGACATCATGGGCGTCATTCTCCGACCCCCCGCCGGGTCGGAGAATGGCCGTTGGCCGCCGTGAATCCCGCCCCCGCCCCCGCCGAAGTCTCCGAAGGGAGAAAAGTCGGCGGGGCGTTAATGGCGCCGCTGCCGCGGAGAATGTCACGGGTCTGCGCAAGGCAGCCGATTTTCGGCCTGCCGATATTCTCCCTTCCGGATGGGCCGAAGTCCCGTCGACGTGATGACCGTTCACGTCGACGTGAATCAAACCTCCTTTTCATCGGCGTGACCCGGTGCTCCAGGCTCACGCCGACCAACGAGGAGGTGAGTGACGGCCTGGGGGGTTGGCTCTGGGCAGGAAATGGCGTGGCCGCAGACTGATTGTCTGAGGAGAGGTGTGTCTCGGCTTGTGTGTGTGTGCGGCGGGGGGGGGGGGTGGTTAGAGTAGGCTGGGCTCCGGGGGAGTGCCGGGAGGGGGTCCGTGCCGGGGTGGAGGTTGGGGGTTGGGGAGGGGGTCCATGCCGGGGTGGAGGTTGGGGGGGGGGTCCGTGCTGGGGTGGAGGTTGGGGGTTGTGGAGGGGGTCCGTGCCGGGGTGGAGGTTGGGGGGGGGGGTCCGTGCTGGGGTGGAGGTTGGGGGTTGGGGAGGGGGTCCGTGCCGGTGTGGAGGTTGGGGAGGGGGTCCGTGCCGGGGTGGAGGTTGGGGAGGGGGTCCGTGTCGGGGTGGAGGTTGGGGGGGGTCCGTGCCGGGGTGGAGGTTGGGGAGGGGGTCCGTGCCGGGGTGGAGGTTGGGGGGGGGGTCCGTGCCGGGGTGGAGGTTGGGGGGGGTCCGTGCTGGGGTGGAGGTTGGGGGTTGGGGAGGGGGTCCGTGCCGGGGTGGAGGTTGGGGGGGGGTCCGTGCTGGGGTGGAGGTTGGGGGTTGGGGAGGGGGTCCGTGCCGGGGTGGAGGTTGGGGGGGGTCCATGCTGGGGTGGAGGTTGGGGGTTGGGGAGGGGGCCGTGCCGGGGTGGAGGTTGGGGGGGGTCCGTGCTGGGGTGGAGGTTGGGGGTTGGGGAGGGGGCCGTGCCGGGGTGGAGGTTGGGGGGGTCCGTGCCGGGGTGGAGGTTGGGGGGGGGGTCCGTGCCGGGGTGGGTGATGGGAGGGCAAATGAGTTGGTCCACCTGGCCAGGTGCCAGCCTCCAACAGTTGGACCCATGCGGTCCATGCCCACCTGGCTGGGGGGAGGAGGGGATATGGGCAATGATGACATGTCGTCGTTCCCCTCCCCCCCACCAGGCCGTCATGTTTTCAGACCATCCAGCGATGTTGGCCGCCGTGGTGGCAGCCGCTCATGTCTATGTTGCCCTGGATGAGGAGAAGGAGGAGGAGGAGGAGGAGGAGCGTGCCAGAGAGGCGGCGCAGGCTGCCGCAGAGGGGCAGGCGGCAGCCGCCCAGGCTGGAGGGACACTTGACCGACAGGACGAGGAGGGGGAGGAGGACATCGCGGCCCCACGGCAACGGAGGCACCCGAGGGCGCCCCGTGTGTACCGGCCCCGGCAGTCATACCAGGACCTCACGGACCGGGAATGCAGGAGGAGACTCCGGATGAGCCGGGAAACCGTGGCACACATCTGCCACCTGCTGGCACACCTGTCACCGCGTGGCACTGGCGGGGGACACCCTCTCCCCGTGTCCGTCAAGGTTACGGTGGCCCTGAACTTTTATGCAACGGGGTCATTCCAGGCACCGAGTGGGGACCTGTCCGGCATATCGCAGACATCGGTGCATCGGTGCATCCGGGCAGTGACAGATGCCCTTTATGCCATGGCGCACCGCTACATCCGCTTCCCCGTGGACCGGGCCAGCCAAGATGCCCGGGCCGTGGGCTTCTCTGCCATTGCCGGGTTTCCCATGGTCCAGGGCGCGATTGATGGATGAACGTCGCCGTGCGGCCACCTGCAGATAACAGGGCCGTGTTCACCAATAGGAAGGGGACCTATTCGATGAACGTACAGGTGGTCTGCGACCACCGCATGATGATCCTGCACGTCTGCGCCCGTCACCCAGGCA